>NC_092860.1:58681298-58726406 GCF_032062135.1 Pyxicephalus adspersus
TGCGGCTGTGTGTTAGCCCGCTGTGTGTACGCCCGCTGTCTCCCGCTCGGTGAGTACTGTTTTAATTTATGTTTGCTTTTATTTATTTATTTATTTTTCTACTAGGTCTTATTTTCGGGGTAGGTCTTATATTAGGGCAGGTTGGGGGGAAAAGTGCTAGGTCTTATTTTCGGGGTAGGTCTTACTTTCGGGGAAACACGGTATGTGTGACATTAGAAAGAATGATTTTTTAGGGGAACAGTGACTTTTAATGCAACCTCGCCAGTGTAAAGCTGCCGGAGATGCGCAGCTCTGGCCGCGAGCTTTTTCAGTTGCTGAATAGCGCGATGGCGTACGATTTCGGATCGCGAATACGAATGCGCGAGCGATCATCCGATTCTGCTTGACGAATCAGGGTCTAAGTGTGGACAACATTAGTAACTGGCATCTGGAGTTGGGTACTGGGCTGGCAGCAGCAGTAACAGCAAGAGGAGGAGGTGGTGGGCCCTGAGATGGAGTGTGAACGATCTTAGTAACTAGCATCTAAAGTTGGGTACTGGGCAGGCAGCAGCAGTAACAGCAGGAGGAGGAAGCGGTGGGCTCTGAGACGAAGTGTGGACGGCATTAGTAACTGGCATCTTGAGTTAAGTCCCGGGCTGGCAGCAGCAGTCACAGCATGAAGAGGAGACGTTAGGCTCTGAGACAAAGTGTGGACAGCATTAATAACTGGCATCTAGAGTTGGGTACTGGGCAGGCAGCAGCAGTAACAGCATGAGGAGGAGGCGTTAGGCCCTGAGACGGAGTGTGGTCGACATTAGTAACTGGCATCTAGAGCTGGGTACTGGGCAGGTGGCAGCAGTAACAGAATAAGTAGCAGGCGGTGGGCCCTGAGACACAGTGTGGATGGCATTAGTAACTGGTATGTAGGGTTGGGTACTGGGCGAGCAGTAACAGCATCTGGAGGAGGCATTAGGCCCTTAGACAAACCATGTGGACAGCATTGGTAACCGGCCCCTAGAGCTTGGTACTAGGCAAGCGGCAGCAGTAACAGCAGGAAGAGGAGGCGGTGGGCCCTGAGACCGAGCAAGGATGGCATTAGAGGTGGAGACCATCACCTCTATTGACAGTGTAGAAGCTGTAGTTATTAGAGACATGAATGGATGAACGAGATTCACACTGTCCATACCTACTATCTAGTGAAACCACTTGAAAGGAAACAGGCTTGGCCTTATCAGCAGGAAAATACAAAAAATTTTCAAGATAGCAAGTAATATCACAGTTAAATATCTGTATGTTTTTTAGAGAAATACAGACATTTTTATTGGTTTTAGGAAAGTTACCAAGTGCTATCAGAATTAAATATCTGTATTTTTTTAAGAGAAATACAGAACTTTTTTGGCTTTGGGGATATATAGCAAAGAGGGATCAAAATAAAATATCTGTATTTTTTAGAGAAATACAGAATTATTTTTTGGCCTTTTGGATAGATACCAAGTGCTATCAGATTTAAATCTGTATTTTTTGGAAAGAAATACAGAGATTTTTAAGGGTTTTAGGATAGATACCAAGTGCTATCAGAATTAAATATCTGTATTTTTTGAGAGAAATACAGAAAGTTTCATGGCCTTTTGGATAGATACCAAGTGCTATCATAATTCAATATCTGTATTTTTATTGATAAACACCGAAATTTTTATGGCTTTTGTGATAGATTGCAAGAGGTATCGTAAATTATTGCAATCCATCACAAAAAACAGAAAAATGTCTGTATTTCTCTCCAAACAATAAAGATATTTAAATATTATACCTCTTGCAATCTATCACAAAAGCCAGAAAAAAATCTTTATTTTTCCAAAAAAATACAGATATTTTATTCTGATCCCACTTGCTATCTATCAACAAAGCCAGAAAATTTCTGTATTTCTCTCCCAAAAATAGAGATATTTAGTTATGAAACCTTTTGCAATCTATCAGAAAAGCCAGACAAAAATTCTGTATTTATCTATATAAAAATACAGATATTTCATTCTGATCCCACTTGCTATCTATCAAAAAAGGCAGAAAAAATTCTGTATTTTACTCAAAAAGATACAGGTCTTTAATTCTGATACCTCTTCCAATCTATCACAAAAGCCAGATAAATTTCTGTCGTTCTATAAAAAAAATACAGATATTTCATTCTGATACCACTTGCTATTTATCCCAAAGGACAGAAAAAATTCTGTATTTCTCTACAAAAAATACATATATTTAATCATGAATCACAGCTCCGTTACAAGTGATATAGGCCTCAAAGTAGATAGAGGCAGAGGGACCTGAGGGAGGTCCTCCCCAAAAAAATTGGCCAGGTACACAGCTTCATTGCAAGTTACAGGCCTCAGAGACAGAGTAGAGGGCCACAGGGGGGAGGAGTAGAATGAGATGCAGAAGGCTGTAAAAGTGCTCTTCCCATTAAGGTGTCAGCAGGCCTTGAAGGAGTTGCCAACTAATCAGTTCACTCTGCTGGGGGGGTGTTGAAGTCATTGCTGATCCAAGCCTTATTCATTTTAATAAAAGTGTTTTGGTGAACATTTTCTGCAGGGAGGCGTATGTCCTTGTCACTCACTACGCAGCTGCACTGAACGCTCTTTCAGATAACACACTTGCGGCTGGGCAGGCAAGGAGCTGAATGGCATGTTCTGCCAGGTCTGGCCACTGCTCAAGCTTGGATACCCAGTAGCGCAGTGGGTCCTGGCTTTGAAGGTTGCAGATGTGCCATGCAGAGCTCAGGTATTCCTGCACCATGACTGAGTAGCGCTGCTGACTGTCATTGGCAATTGCTGCACAAATCGACTGCTTTCACTGAAAAAAAGCCTGCAGAGTTTGGCTTAGACAACCTCTACTGCTGCTGCCACCCATGCCGCAAAAGGTAGTTGTTTGGCTCCAATGGCTGGTGGAACTTCCATAGGGATCCCTGCTGCTGTTGCTGGCAGACGGAAAGGCACAAGTCCCGTACAAGCACTTCTTGGTAGTGCTGCATTTTAGGTCCCCTGTATTGGGGCAAGATGAGTTGTTGTATCTCAGGCTTGTAACGTGGACAAGTAATGTAGCAATCCAATAGTCGTCAGTCTTTTATTTTTTATGTGTTGTATGGGCGGATCTTTGGCTATGCACTCCTGCATGAAGGCTGTCATGTGGCTCAAAGTTCCCACAGCTGGGGTTATTCTGGACCTACACTCCTGTGTGCCGAACAGCAACACAGGGTCGTCCTCCACCTCCCTTGCCTGGTCTTGCCATCCACGGAACACTGACTGTGTCACTGACAAAGGCCTGATCCTTGCTGATCATCCTGGTCGCCTCTTCAAAAGGTGACAATACAGTGCACAAATCCTCAATTTGCAGCCACTCCACAGGGCTGAAGTAAGGTAATGTAGGTATACGTCTGAAACGAACAGACTCTGCCACGTAATCCACCACTGCTTTCTGTTGTTCAGCCAGCTGCTGCAGCATATAAAAGGTAGAATTCCAACGAGTGGCCACATCACAAATTAACCGTTGCACCGGCAGATTGAGATTTCTCTGTAAATCCACCCATCTGGCACTGGCTGTATACGACCGGTGGAAATGGGCTGACAACTTTCTGGCCTTCATCAACAGTGGCTGGAGGCCTGGGTAATCCTTAAGGAAACACTGTACTATCAGGTTCATGACGTGAGCCAGGCAAGGTACGTGTGTGAGTTTCCCACAACGCAGTGCTTCCAGCAGATTGGCCCCATTGTCACACACGACCTTGCCTGGCTGGAGTCTGTGCGGAGTTAGCAATATGCCCTCCTGTTCCCGCAGGGCACTTAGAATGGTTGAGCCCATGTGGCTGAGGGAACCAAGGCATCGCAACCTCAGGACTGCATGGCAACGTCAGAATTGTGCACCGAAATACAAAACTGCAGGTTGTTGCTGGCGGTGAACAGATGCTGCCGAATGGGAGGTGCTGGGTCCCCACGGCAAAGTGTCCCTGGAGGAAGCGGTTGAGGCACACAAGTCAGAGGAGGAGGTGGAAGTGGAGGTTGAGAAGGAGATTGCATGGCAATGTGCTCTGGGCAGAGGTAGGTATGCATCTTCCCCTGCTGCCACCAAAGTTACCCAGTGAGCTGTGTAGGAAATACACCTTGCCAGAAACTGTCCTGCAGGGCCACAGACACATTGCACTGCATGAACACATTTTTCTGCAAAATATTGCCGCTTGGGCATAACGTACTGTGGGTTCGCACAGAGGAATGCGTAACGTGATGCATTGGAGTCCACCAGCTGCTAAAGGAGGACCTCTAACACAATCAGCTGTGCAATAGCCACATTTATTAGCTTTTTGTTTTGGGGTCATCTAGGCCATATTTCCTCTTGCGCTCCAGCATCCGGGGATGGAAGGTTGGATGCTGCTAATGCTAACCACAGAAAGATTGGACGATAGGGTAGAAGGTGTGGGGGATGGCAATGATGCCTGGTTTTGACTGCTAGCAATGCGACAAACAGCAGCCGATCTGCGTTGGAGCTCCTGCTCACTGCTGGTGGGGCCTGAAAACAGTAATGCTCGGCTACATGCCCCACTCACATTGCTGGCAGCAGCACGGGTAACTTTAGTGGCAGAAGGAGGAAAGGCAGCAGAGGAAGATCTAGCAGTTTTAGCTTGATTCTTGGGCGAAGATGGTCGCACAGAGCTCTGTGCTTGGACCAGGTGTTCCCGTCAGGTTACCAGGTAGTGTTGGTCGAATAGCTCACTATTCGGTTCGTCAGCTATTCGCTCGAATAAAGAAAAATTATTCGGGTGGTCGAATGTCAAAGTCGAACACCATTAAAGTCAATGGGAGGAAAAATTCGGGTTTTTTTCAGGACTGTGTAGAGCTTCTACAGCCTCCAAACAGATGTAAAAAGATACATAATAAAAGGATACATAAAAAGATACATAATAAAAAGATACATTATAAAAGGATACATAAAAAGATACATAACACTATTACATACCCCTGTACTTCATATGAATATTAAAGAGCACCTGTCACATCAATATTAGGCTAAAGCTAGGTACACACTTCCAATAATTATTGTTAGAAAACGAACGATTACGACCGATCAACGATTATGCACGATTATACTTGAACAATCATATTGTGCACAATTCTGTACATGCTGTAACAATACGACCGTTCAAATATAATCCACCGCTTGGGCATAAATTACTATGGGTTACTATCACTCTATCACTCCTAGAGGAGCTGTGACATGTGTTCTGTATCTGTAATACATGTCACAGCTCCTCTAGGACACCCGACGCTGGAGGACGACGCTGGAACACGACGGATGGACGATCGCAGCGGGACCAGGTAAGTGATCGATAAACCCGAACTTTTCTCACTGTATTTACATACAGTGAGAGAAGTTCGGGGTTATCGAAAAGAGTAACTTTTTTGACCCCGTACCAAGGTCGGGGTTATCGGTTAGGTGGTTAAACTTAAAAAAAAACACTTACCTTGCTCCGTTGGTGTCCTCTGTCATCCTGCTGGTGCCCGCAGGTTTTGGGGACAAGTTCTTCGATCCCCAGCCGGTGGCTGCAGAGACTTTTTCCAGGGTCTCCCGGTGACGTGCGGACAGGAGGATCAGCAGGAAATTCAAATTATTTTGTATTGGATTCAATAAAAAATAGCTGTATTGAGTCCAATTCAAAGAAATCTTCATATAATAAATAATTATATTTTATAATTTTTATAAATTATATATTTTATTGTTAAATTGTAGGTCTGTTGGATCACCCAAGGTTAAAAGATCCTTGGAGATTGTAAAGTAGATCACATTAAAACAAAAAAATAAATAAATAAACTACAACATTTTAAAAACAACTTTATTCAAAATAAACACATTTTCTAAAAGGTCACATTAAAATATAGAGACCACACAGACGCCACCAAATTTGCATGACAAAATTAAAAAAAATACACAAACAAACACATGTAAACCTACACTTCCATATAATGCCAAAATAGTTCAAAAATGGCCCAAGTAATATTGCATTCAAAAATACTTACTAAACCAATATGCAATTCGGATTTATCAAGGGTGGAAACTAGATTAGAAAATTTTTATACAGAACAAACATTTAAAGGTGGTAATAAAGACATATTATTGCAATGAAACAATATGGCTACAAACACAATAACATAGCATTAACATTGAATTCTTAATTGCAAAATGGACATTGAAACATTCAAAGTTTAAAAAACAAAAGCAGCTATTGTGCTAAATGGTAAGCAAAGTATAAAATGTAGCAACATAGATTAGGATAACACACCAAACAAGAGCACTCATCCTCCTCGTCCTCCTCTAAGAAAATAAAAAAAGACAAAAGGAAAGAAAAAGCAAGGTAGACAACATCCTTATAATATGCACATCTTTATGCCCACAGCTGCTACAACAGTAGTTGGGACGGGTGCAGTGTGTGAACTTTGCCTGTTTGTTTGTTTTTTCAGTTAGTCATTCCATAATCATTTATTGATATGATCCTTTAGATTTGTACACCAGTGAACAGCTATCTAATAAAAAATAAATTAAAACAAAGTAGAAGAGGAGGCTTTATGCTAAAGTAATTCATTAAATGTGTGTGTTTAATTTAACTTTAAAACTTTTTTTTTTACACGTTATCCCACAATGAACGCATGATTCCCACGGCTGCATTCATGTCATGACACAGCTGTTGGACTACTGACAGTGTGGGATCCCCAGGCACTAGGGGATAAATGGGGACAAGGCTCCCCATTCACCTCTAGTGCTTTGTGATTGGCTGAGCAAAGGGGATCCCTGATGATGCTTGAGCCATCATCAGGGTTTCCCTTAAATTTGGTAAATAGGTTAGAGGGGTCTGATTCCGGATTGCGAATACGCTCACTCGTACAAACTTCCAATTTTGCTAGATGAATCAGGCTAAAACCTCTGTCCAACACAAAAGATTAACTACTCATGAATAAATAAATGAAGGGTATATGTGCTTTTAAATGGCAAAGATCAAAATTTTGATTAATATTTGTCCATAACCCAAAAATCTTACAATATAATTTTTAGTTAGTGTGATGGATTAGCTTCAAATGCACTCCTTGCATAGAGGGTTTTTGGACTTCAATTTATCTTTCTAGGCATTATGTCCATTATGTCTTTTATTTACTCTAACAACATAAACTGAAAATACCATCCATGGTTTTTGTGATTATGTGGAAAATATTAAGTCCTGATTTTCCGGGGTCATAAATTTCCCCTTACCAGATAGTTCTTGATGTGACAACCAGCATCCTCCAGACCCTATAGTTTACCACACCCATTGTAAAAGTTGGGGTTTTGTGTCTCCAGGTGTCATAAAATTCAGATAAGGCTGGTAGAGTGTCCCCTGATTGAACTCCTAGATGTATTCTGAAACACATTCATTCATAATCTTTACATTTCCAATTTACCATTTTGTGTAAAGTAGTAGTTGACTGATTTGTAGCTGGATCGTTATGGTGAGCATTTTGAGACCAATAACTGGTTTCCTAGGCCTCAGAGAAGCCTGGAAACCATATGTGGCCTGTCCTGGTGAACCTTAAGTCCAAGACATGCCTAGTTTGATCTCTGTGAATTCATTATTTTGTAGTGATTAATAATCTGGGGGTTGGTCATTCATAAAACCTGTCCTTGTGAAATTATTAATAATGGCTATAACAAGGGCATTTTGGAAGTTTCTACAGAGCCCACCCTGCTGTTATTGGATTGTTGTATTAGTCCCACCTCTGTGGTTGGCATAGAAAAAACCATGTAAGCCTAGCAGAGATAGCTCTCACTGATTTCATTTTGTTGCTATGGACAACGGCACTGACACATTGAGCACTTCAGGGAGCCCAGTGCATCTGGCTGATAACTTGGACTTTACACAGCAACCTGGACCAAGGCAAAACAACTCTACCTAAGTATTATTTCACAGTTTTCTCTTTTATTTTATGCTGTTGCTATAGTTCTGCTATCGTTCTTAGATTAGTCTTTATTTTTCAATAATTTGTTCATGCCCTGTTTTTGTATGTTTTTACTTATTAAACACTATAAAAAGTGTAAACTGAATCTCTGAATGCTCCAAGTAGAAATAGTGTAACTTGCTAACCTGACATGCTACTATAAACCTTGTGATTTCTGAGACATCCCTATCTGGAGTGGCAGCGGGTGACACAGAAGCAGAAGCATAACTATGGTTGTCAAGTGTAACAGTGCCTGCTTCCGCCTAAGCACGTGGTGGCAGTCTACCTGTGATGGTGTGTGTGGCATAGGTTACCAGAGTGGTTAACCTTAGTGCATAACTGCTTAGTGCATCCCTAAGAGGTTCAGATAGAGTATTCTCTAGAAAAATGAATCAGATGGCAATTGTAAAACTCAGAGCATGATTAATAAATTAAGGGATTGTTGTGTAAGATTAGCCACCATGAGGTCTGGCTGCAAATGTATGAAGGAAAGGGTGCTGACGCTGACGCTGACACACACACACACACACACACACACACACACACACTTTTTTGTAGGACATTGCAGCTTTTCCTGATCTTTTTGAACATGGAGAAACCCATGAAATAATTCAAAAAAGATTAACAAGGTGAAATGTAAATTACCAGAGGTCCCAATTGCTTACGGTTTAGGGAACCCCTGGCAAATCCTGCAGTAAATTAGACGCCATATATACTGATGTTAGTATATATGGCACCTAAAAATAGGTGTTAGTTACTTTTTAGAGCTTTGCTCACCCTTCATTGTCACTATCCATGGTGCTTCCTAAGGTGAAATCACAGATTGTGTACCAATTTTCTTTGTTATAATAAATGTGCAAACTGAACCTCTTTAAATAGCTCTGTTCTAGTCATCCTTAAACGCAAAGCTAGCCGTTCTACAGATGTACACAAGCAAACTGTCCAGCAGGCCATCAATTCAGCCTCCAGTAAACTCCTCTTTCCTACCCACCCCGTCTGCGTTTGTCAACAACTTTCCCAGCCCCACCATCACAAGGTTATGCGTCATCTACATGTCTCCACCCTCAACTGGTCATCTAAAACGGGCGGGGTTTTCCAGCCCAACCTCGACCACTCCTCGACGTTTAGATTCTTGGACGTTTAGGCTGGTTGGTTTGAATGTTGTTCAGTGAGAGTGGGCGGGTTTTTCTCTGCCAATCATCAGAAAGGCTGTGTGTGTGTGTATGTATGAGAAGGAAGGAAGGAAGGGAGGCAGGCTGGCTGTGTGCGAGCAGTGTGTGCGGCCGGGTATGTAGTTGTGTGTGGTGCACTACTATTGTGATGAGTGTGATGGAAGCCGAATTCATGGTTTCAGTTCTATGGCGAGTTATGAGTGTGACAGGGGACTCCAGTGTCGTATTTATTGTTCTATAGGTAAAGTTGTGTACTGTACGTGAGTTTATAACCGATATATATCATATATGTATGTATATATATTTATATATACATACACACACATACGTTCTCATTCTATCAGTTATTGAAATAGTGGATTGGTGATCATGTATAACCCGTCACATGGATTACATAGGGGGTGTGTACCAGCACTTCCTGTACTTTTGAAGTTTCCTTTCACTTTCTCTAATATACAATGGTACTGTGTAGAATGTATGCATTAAAAATAGATAAAGTGTATAGACACCTTAATATTTGTCAAACTCCATCTTTCCTCTGCTTTTTTGGTGACAATGCTGCTTTAGTAGAATCAGAGTTGTCTCCCTGAGATGCTGCATTCAGCTTGTTTGGGATTTTTGACTGGTATTTTCTGACAACATTAGGAGCAGCTCTGTTGTATGCAAATCAGATATATATAAATATTTTTTTTTGCAATTGATGTAACTAAAATACCAAATCTCGGCTACACTTTTACCTTTTAAATGCCTCCAAAAATTTAAAAAATTGGCACAGGTATCAATACCTGCCTTTAGTCTGAAGCTGTTCTTTGCAGTACCTCTTTTCAGTCACAAGATTTTCTCGGTCTCATGTGTTAAATCAGAGGTCTCCAACTGGTGGTCCGCAAGAAAATTTAGGGGGTCCGTGGCTCTGGTTGGTGTACCCCCCGAGCGGGGTCAGGAGAAGGACCCCGCTGGGGGGATGCACCGGCCAGAGCTGCGGACCACATCCCCTGTACAATTTCTAGGCTCCGGGTAGTGGGCGGGCTGTCTCCATGGATGCAAAATTTGACAGCTAGGCACTCATCAGGCAGGTAAATATGGTTATTGCAGATAGGACATCACCTATGCCTTTCTGCAACTACCACCTGCCGGATTATGCACTTTTTCAAAGTGAGACTTTAGTTGCACTTTAAACCACAACTAAAAAATGAAAAAAATCGTACTTCTTTGCGGAAAGAGTCTTCATTGCGGAAAGGATAGGTAATATCTATTCATCATTAAAAAAAAAAAAAAAACTTGCCTGCCTAGTCACGATCTGTCCTGTAATGTACACTGAAATGTGCATGTGTACTTCAGTGTATGATCCCAGTATAGTTTGCTGCTGAAAATGAATGAACTTCTATCACAAGACAGCCCCAAACCCAAGAGAAGACCAGATGAAGATGTCAGTGCTGATGAAGGAGCGAGGAAAGACAAGCTTGGTTATTAAAAATCAAAAACCAAAACAAGCATTCAGATAAAGCAAATCCAGAACACCTGAGCTGTATTAAAAGAAGAGGACCACAATACTAACCAGACAAGGATTACCAGGTCATATTTTGTTAGTGGAATGTCTGCTTTAAGCATATCTATAGCTATTAAATTTTTGTTTTTGTTTTTTGCAGAGTTGGGAGGGCTAAAACTTTTGTTTCTTTTGACATCAGTGTCGCATTTGGGAGATTTTCCTTAATTTCCTGACTTTCAGGCCGAACAAGATGTGACAGGATATGTTTTTAATGTGAGAGGAATTCTGTTTTGGACCATTGTCACGATGGTAGATTTTATTTCCCCCATCCCTGTTTTGGTAGCAGTTCAGAATTTTGGATTTACCTTTTATTCCTGGTGACATTGCTGAACAGGTCAATTAGAAGGAACGAAAGTCTTTGTAAGAGGGACATCATTAAAAATATCACAGGGGTTCTTTCCAACCTGTTGCCACTTAATCCAAATCCTAAAAAAAAAAAAAAATAGCTTTGATTACATTTTAACCCACAAGACATGCTGCAGTTATGCAGTGCTAAACCAATGTTTTTTTTCTGACTGCTTTATTTAAAGGTCCTCCATGTTTCACCACCATCTCCTGTAGGGTATGGGAAGATCACTACACTTTATGCAGGAGGAACTTGCATTTAGCCACATTGTAATGCAAAAGAACTAAGGTTTGTATATTATTGTGATGTCAGAAACAATCGAAAAGAACAGATTACAAAATGGTTAGTGAAAAACTGGTTGGGAGGTGAGCAAGTTGTTGGGATGTATGGAGCACTATTTAGTTAGCCAGGGATCAAGGGGTTCTGATTTCATATTATAAAGACTGGTTGTCCTTAAGGCTGGGTCTACATGGACGTTTTGTAAAAAGGCATGTAAACGTTCCTACTGCGTTTATAAGCGTTTTTATGCACTTATTCTAACGTTTTAAAACTTTTTTTAAATGCTGGAAAAAGCTGAAAAACGTCTATGCCGCGTTTATCCGCGTTTTACCGCGATTTTACAAGCGTTTAGCACTTGAACAGTAACCCTGGGCAGTGATTTCTGCAAGTACAGGAAGTACATACATCCCTGCATACATGTGATAATGTGATCATGCAACAGTACAGTGACAAATGTAACAGTATACACAGAAAAGAGTGAAAAGAGTGCAAAGTGAAGCACAATTAAAGACAATGACTACACAAGTGATAATGAATGACATTTGCAGGTGTGAAAAGCACAAAAAGCAAACACAATGGCAGACAATCTTCACACGTGCCAGGCATAGGTGTTAATTTTTAACAGCATAGTACATGTAATTATTCATGCATGACACATAGAATAGTGACACAGAACACAGGCTATTGTTAAAACGTTTGTAAAAGCCTCCATTGAAATCAATGGAAGCTTTTTTATTGACAATTTCTAGCATGCATAAACGCAGGAAAACGCTCCCATTAAAATCAATGGACGCGTTTTCCCGCGATTTCCAGCGTTTTCCCGCGATTTACCAGCGTTTTAATTTTTTAAACGTTGCAAGCAACGTTTAAAATAAAGCTCAAAAACGTGCCTGAAGGAAACGTCCTGGTGTAGATTAGCCCATTGGAATGCATGGGGACTTCAAACAAGGGCTTTAAAAGCCTCAGGTTAAACGCTGGGGAAACAGTCCGTGTAGACTAAGCCTTAAATAGTTAGTTGAAGGTAAAGGAATAGAGACAAGACTGCATGCAGTTCTTCTTGATTATAATATTTAAATATTTATGGAAAAAAAAATCTTGGCCACCTATACATATTTCTGATAAACATATTCATGCTTCTTTAGAATAAACTAGGTTCTAATCAAAACTAAGTATTGAGCAAAACTAACTCTCTCTCTCTTTTATCCCCCCTCCCCTGACCTGTGTCCACTCATTGAGGATGCTTTTTGAATCCTAAAAAATTAACAAGTTTGGGGAGGGGCAGGAGGGGCTAGGGGCAGCAGAAACTATATTAAAAGTAATTATAGCCAATTGACCTGCAGCACTACGGCCACCCGTATGTATTTATACATGTTTAAAATGTGGTATTACAGGGAAGGATTGAAATTTAGTGCAATATCATTTTAAAACATTATCCAGGGTTTATGTTGTATATTGACACCTATTTTATTGTAAAGGCTTATCAACAAACTTGGGTGAGGATGAACTATGGATTTTCCAGCCTACATCTTCTGTAAGTGGAAGAGTCGCTTTTGGCCTGCAAAGGTTTGTAGTCACATAACACCAAACAAAAGTACCAGTTTTATTGATGAACTTATTGTATAACATCATGCAAAGCTGTGACTGGACCTGTTAAGGAGAACTTGACAACAGTTGCACGTTTCATTGTCATGAGTCTTTAATTGGACTTCTTTTTCATTTCATTATTCAGAAAAAATGCTTTCTTTAAAATGGGAGTGAGCAACCATTTGTTTTTTACTCTGCAACAGCTATTAACATCCAAAACAGTTTAAAAATAAAAAAATGCTCTAGTCCCCTTTGTGTCTTAAACAAGGTTACTACTACTGAAGTGACATCTAAGCAAAGAATGTGCTTGTGTCCTACCTTGCACTGAATAGTTACATAAAATGCATTTCTATAAAGAACTGCCATACTACTAAAAGGGAACACTGTAGTTTACACAGCTCAGGAAAGGTTCTGCTACGTTCCAGCAGATGTTTGCTTTACAGTAGGTTCACATGACCAAAATAATGATGGGAAAATTGCTACATAAAGGAAGAGAATATACCCTTTCAAAAATATTTGTTATTGAAATGAAAGGTTAAACTATTGATTGTTATATACATTTAAAAGAATTCTCCTGCAGTTCCCTTTTTTATCATGTGTGGCAATACCCTATAAACTCTTGCAGCTTGTTTAAAATGCAGCTTGTTTGTTTCTCTATGGAAACAAACTGAGCTTCATGATAAATTGTTATGATTTGCTATCAGCTAGTACATTTTACATATTAAGATGAAACTTTGTATCCTAATAATTTTGTGTTTTTTTTTTTTTTACCCACATGGTTAAGGTTTTAACAAAATTGAAGAAACCCTTATCCAAGAACTGCAAGTTGAAAGTAGAAATATTTGAAGAGAATGAACAGTTGAGTATCGACCAGTTTAAAAAAGAATTACCATACAGTGTTAAGCTTATTTCTCCATACTATTATTTATCAGCATCCAAAGCTGAAATAATGAACCTATAGCCATCTGACCCTTAACAGCTGTTGTTTTTGGCTTATACTATGTGAACAGGGTGGAAAGCACTTAATAGAGCTGTGAAACATAGTTTGTCATTTGATTTCTTCATACTTAAGGAATGGATTTGCAGTATATAAAGACCATCACTGGCATATTTGAGCTGCATTTTACCTAGAAATACTTTACATTTATGTAAGACTTTGCATTATCCTGCTTCGTTGTTCTTGTAATGTTTTTTTTTCTATTCACAGGATATCTGTAAAGTACATCGATATAAAACCATTTCTTATGGTTGAGCTGCAGAATATTAGTGAAGATCTAGGTGAAAATTTATTATGTTTTACAACTTGTCAAGTCACTACCTACTAAACAGTTGATGACATTGTGCGTTCAAGTTGTCCATCTCGTTGAACAGCTTCTGTCATCGTTATATTTGGAGTGGCTACTGTACAGATTTTCTTTTTTTTCATAACCTAGTTTAATATTTGTAATAATATGTAATTAAACATTGCCTAATTGAATTGTGGGGTCCTTAAATATTGCTTAGTTTTGGTCTTTTTATTGTGTTTTTGTTTATTAAAGTGCATGTAAATTTAGATTTTATGTATTTTTTTAGGCTAGTTAGATAGACTGGGCAAAATTGGTGGCTTCACTCTTTTTTCCTGCTGAACATTGTCACTAAAACAGAAAGTGAAAGTTAAAGCAAATCTTTGGAGTTGTCACAAGAGCAATCGGTAAGGTAAAGAACATTAGAATGGGAACTCCTGTTCCTCTGACAACTCTTTAAGATTGTTTTTCTGTTCACTTTGCATTGATTTTTCTGCTGTGCCTCCAAGACAGCAAGTTATTTAAAAAAAATATTTTCAGCAGGGCATACTGTATGCAGCAAAAAAAAAATGGATTTTAACCCTTCCTTCTCTATTCCAGAGACAGATTAGGCAGAAGAGGTCCGTAGGCAAGGAAGCAGTTTTGGAACCCCATCCTGTCCATAGACATTAATGAGGCTTGCAATCGGTATGCAGAATCGCCCTATATGTTTTGTGTGTACCAGCACAACCCCATCGGAAACCAACTGCAGGTTCAAGAGCTTTAAATAATTATGCAAGCCTCATAGTTTACTGCAGGAGCATAGAGGGTTGTATATGGCTTCCTGGACATCCACAGATCAGGGAATGTTGCCTTATGGAAGATTCAGCTCTGCTCTAAAATCCTGCCTATCTAAATCTAAAACAAAGACCTTTTGGCCTTACTCTTTAAGTAAACATATTTTCCTATTTAGAATCCAGACACATTGTTGCATTAATTTGACTTCCACGTTCCATGGTCAAAAAAAATTACATTTGTTCGTTTTCATACACATTTAAATCCATACCTGATCTGAGCTACTGATCTAGCTGTGGTCTGCCTTTGTAGGAGCACTGCAGTGTTATCTTTTGTTGTAGAGATGTTTGGGGAGGGGTTATGGTTTGCTTGATGAAGTATAATCCAAACTGCACATGAATAAAAGCAGGTAACAAAAAAAAAACACAAGGTGTGCACAATATTGTCGAATTTTATTAATATTAAATATATTAATTTTATTAATGCAAACCTGTGTCCTGTATTCACTGCAGGGCTTCTTTCCAACATTTTCTTATGTTAAATAATATAATTTATGCTGCAAATATTTGTACAATGTATTTCTAAGGGCATGTTTTTTTTTTTCCTGCAGACAGGTCTGAAAATCTGAAAGTTACTCCTGAGGAACTAACATATCGAAGTGCACTAAGCAAAGCAATGAATCTCCTAAAAGAGGTAAGAAGAACACAATTCTCAGAAGATGACGGAGATGCGGCTGCTTCTGAATCCTGTAGAAAAGCAGAAAACCTTGAGGTGGAAAATGAATGTACCTCTTCAAACAAAAACTTTATATGTAAGAAAGCTTCGGGCACCATTGATGCAATCAGAACTAAACACTCTGTGTGTCTAAAGATATCAGACAAGCCCAAAATTCAAAAGTCCACCAAGGTAAAAGACTTAGGTGATGGAAGAAAAAGAAAAAGTGTGGAAGGCTCAAGCAGTGAACAAAGCAGTCTTCCAGGTGGGAAAAAGGCAACATGTAAAACTGGGTCTGGTAAAAACAGTATTGCAGGAGAGCACAAATCTGGAAAAGGCAGGGTTACAAGGGACAGATTTGGAAGCCTTCCCTCTGAAAAGGAGACACATACTATTATGTCATCTGATACAGATGAAGATATTGCAAGGAAAGTAAATGGGATTCCCCAGCACCTTATTCCACAGCCTATAAAAAAGGACAACATACAGGTAGATTCCTCCATACAGCAGGTCAGATGTGATACAGAAGAAATGGATTCCCACAGAAAGAGCAAATACAACCGTCTCCCTTTACCAGACTTTAGCTTCAC
Source organism: Pyxicephalus adspersus (assembly GCF_032062135.1). NCBI lineage: Eukaryota > Metazoa > Chordata > Amphibia > Anura > Pyxicephalidae > Pyxicephalus > Pyxicephalus adspersus. The sequence continues at coordinate 58,697,566 of NC_092860.1, forward strand.
TGAAACAGGTAAAAGCTTGCAACATGAATGTAGCATAAATGACATACTCTGGACTGATTACCTAGAACAGTAATATTATGGTAAATATATGTATGGAATTTTTGGTTTCCTGTCAGTGTCACAAAATACTGAAAATATTCAGTAAATTAAATGTTTCTAATTATGCAATCTCTTACTGATGCTTTTAAATTTACCAAAACTCTATAATATGAGGGCCTGTAAATCTGTTTATATTGTATGCATATTTTAACCTTTTGTAGTTAACTATATCCAACTCGTAGGGCCTAGTGCACATCATTTGATCCTTTTTGTGCTAGACCAACTGTTCAGATCAATTTTCTAGTTGGCAATTGATAAGTCCCAAAATATGGAGCATACACATGTGTTAGTCTGCCCTTTCAATCAAAATTTCATTCTGAATTGATTGAGCTTTGGTACACATGACTCGATTTTCAGCACCAATATGTCTGATGTTTAATGTACACCTGAGAAAATTATCATATTTGGTTGGCTGTAGAATATCTCTAAGTTTCACTGCTGATCTGGTTGTTTTATCAGATTGTAGGTAACAAGGTATGTGACTTTTTTTTTTTTAATAACCACGGTAGGCACAAATTATTTTTTTGTGGTTGTTAAGTCTCATGGGTGGGGCTCAATTTAACCAAACATAGTTTCACCGTGTTTCCTTTTCTTGCATGCAATTATTTGTTAGTATCACTCATATTCTGTTCTATTTTAAAGTTGATCATTAAATACAGTATATAATAAAAACTTTTACTATTACTGAGTGGGTCGGTAATAATTTTAGGTTTGAAATATCCTGGTCTTAAGCTAGTAGTGAAGTCCCAGAGAATTATATATACATCTTGCCACATATTGGTCTGGTTGCACTATTTACTGGCCCTAAACTGTTTAGAAATCCCAAAGTTTACTTAAGTTTCCTTTCTCTCAATTTTTCTATTCATGTTCTAAGAGCATCCTTAAATGCAAATGTTGTAATGACTTCCTAAATCTTATGTTTTTTTTTTTTCCAGATTTATTATCCTCAGAATTATCTATGGAGTGTAGTTCTCCAGAATCTGATTTTATTCCAGATGTGTATCCAAATGATGATACAGAGGAAGATGTTCAACTTCCTGTCATTGAACTGAAGAAAGGTATCATAAGCTGAAGTATATTTATAAAATTGCTTGTTAATAATACTTAATCATCAGTTTACAATTATTTGCAGTCATAAACTTTTTTTTTTTTGCCAGAACCAGCTTCCTTTGAGCGGGGATCATTTGTCTGGTGTAAATTTCAGCGATACCCCTATTGGCCATCGTTGGTAAGGTTCTTAGTGTCGCATGTCCTAATCCTATTTTATATGTAACAACGTCAACTATATGTCCAATTCTGACAGAGGCCATACATTTACAGTTGTTTTATTTGTATCAGGTGAAATCAGTGCGACCCAAAGAAAAGCGGGCCTCAATAATATTTGTGGAAGAGTGTCTTTCTAATCCTGATTCTCAAAAGCAAAGGTAAACAAAGCTGCTCTGTGAAATCTGTAAATGTAAGATGATGATTTTTTTTCTTTTGACCAATTAAAAGTAGACCTCCAAGGGCCTATTCATTTGAAATTAGTTTTTTTTTTCTTGAAGCAAAAGTGAAATATGTTTACAGCTTATAACCATCTGCTTTTACAACTGCCAGTGTAACCTAGCCCCTCCCACCCCCCCCAAAAAAAAGCTTTTGATACTTTTTTGATTACTTTTAGGTGGTTGCCGAGCCACTAGTACACTAGAGAAAAGGTGGAAAGCTGCTCTTTATGGCAGAAAATGAATCTAGCATGACATAAAACCTTTTATTTCATTTACTAAAACATATACTTCTTAGAAACATAATTGTTAAAAAAAGGCCATGCCAATGTTAACCATGACTCTATAAAATACTCTCACTACTAAAAAGTCCAAGATGTGGGTCAGTCCTGTACTTATGGTCTCTCCCGACACGTTTCGCCCTAAATGGGCTTCCTCAGGAGATTGCCAAGACCCTAGAAATTACATTAATGATAATAAAGAATAGAATTTCCACAGTATTCTTACAATTTTGACAGTTTTAAAATAAGCAAATTCATCCAAATAGTCTTGACTTACTTGGTATATTGACCTCACGGGAGGAAGGTGGGAGAGTACATTCAACCCAGAAAAAGTCACGAAAAGGGGGAAATGGCTCGATTTGGAGATTCTACAATTTCATGTGAAAAATAATCGCAAATGTGAATAAACATGTTAATGTATTGGGATAAAGAAAATATTTAGGAAATATAATTCTTACTTAGATGGCTATCTTAATGATGTAAGAATTGAAATGTAACAATAAATTATTAATCCAGTTCTAGTAGATGGGGGTATCTAGAAATATATAAAATTAAGTTCTTTTATATATATTTTTTTATAGCATCACAGAATCTATCCTAAATATGCAATATACATTTAATCCACAAGATGGCGTACCTACAATTTAAATTTATGTATTTTTTTATGTATCTTCAACCTATGATAGATCAATGAGAAAATGATAATGGTTTTATTTTATAGTTTAAAGTAATGATCAAATATAATAATAATCAAGTATAATTTTAAAGTTTCATAAAAAAACATACCTCAGAAGATATGTGTTGAATCTTGTATGCAGTGTAACGGATACTTTCGAAAATTAGGATTATTTGAGAGGTGCTTCCAAGTAAAAGGAAGACAGAGGAAGGATTAAGTATCTTTAGAAAATTAGGTAGAAACTCTGTGGTTAGGTGCCCTAGTAAAATCATTACTTACTGTTGTGTGAGGAGGTATGGGGGGAAGCTGGTGGCAGCCGTCAAAACCAGGACTCGAGCTGCCAGCAGCTCATCCTTAAATGAGAAAATCTACCTACTGAGTGTACTGCGTGTGCATGAATTACAATGCCTATCTTGTTGATCTATGCTACTATTTGAATCAGGCTACTTCCGTTTGTTTGTAGGTGGGTGGATAAAGTTTTTGAAAAATAACGATAAAGATACCTGGGCCCAGGCACGTCCTGGGCTCATGCACTGCATTTTCTGCCATAAAGAGCCGCTATCTTTCTACTTTTTTTCTTGTAATTGGCAGCTCCAGAAAGCTTCAGTTAGAAAGCTTTCAAAAATTTTGTTAGAAGCATTAAACAATCCAATGTTCTTTTTATCCTGCTGAGGCTTAGAAATGTCAACATCGACTTCTGGGGCAATTCTAAAAAAAGAGGATTTTAACAAATGAGACCTATATCTTGCTTGATCTGGGACTTAACAGAAGTAGAATGGGAATATATTTATGTGGTTTACACATCTTATTAACTCCACTGCTATTCTTCATACTTTCATAGATGAGTTGAGTTGGCCTTTAAAGCCTGGCAAAAAAACACCATGTATGTATAACAATAACCCCAACATTATTGATAAGTGGCAAGGATTGTAAATGTTATATCTCAGACTTAAGATACCTAGAGGTCTAGTAACTTTAGCTGGCTTATGCTACTGACCCATCTTCCACCATAGATGTCTAAGAGGCACCCGTGGCTAGAGAATCCAATGGATGTGTACACTGACTGAAGGATGTGCACACTTACGCTTAATTTTATAGGACTTTGGTTTTAATCCACCACATTCAGTGAATATATGAAAAAAGCTTTAAATGTACTTATACTCACAAAATCAACCTTGGCTTATGGATAACATAAGCCAAAGTTATATACATCTGAATACTTTTTTTTTTTTTCAGCTTGCTTTTTATCTTTAACCTCCTGAGCGTTACACTGAGGTCTAGATTTCTGTACCAAAAGTGATCCATCGTTTTTCATGAAATTTTTTTTTTAAATTGTAGACCTGTAACTTACAGAAATATGTCCGAACAGGGGTTCTAGTAGATATTATCAGGGGGACCAGGTAAGTAAGGATGGGAAAAATCTCGGGGTTAACCATCCTTGCAATTTTTTTGTGCCCGAACGAAGGTCGGGCTTAACGGCAAGGTGGTTAAACAATAAATAACGAGTTCTAGCCACACCCCCAGGTCTCCCCACCGCCTAGGCGGTGAGGTGCAATCTGGGAAATGCCATCTGTGGTGGGAGTGTTTTTAATCCACTTCCACTGCCCTAATTATGTAGATTTGCCTGGGACTCTCATGTTACTCCAGTGCAACTGCTCCGTCCCTCCGTGCAGAGGGAGGGGGAGTGGGTGGAGGAGAAGGTCAGAAAAGAAAGAAAACGTGAACTTGCCAGTCACAAGCTGTCCACTTCTAAACACTTCAGAAATTATATATTGCATGGATACAAGCTGACTCAGCCAGTGCCACCAGGGAAGACTGACATTTTAGTGCAAGTAAGTAAGTAAGAAAAGATTAATAATTGAAAGACTAGTTTTTGAGTATTGTTCCTCTTTAACATAGTGGCTTTCTGTAAAGTCTTATGAAACTACTAATAGGTCTTTTCCTTTTTCCAGTTTCCTAGTATCATTTCGCACATTAAAGCATTATGACTGCCCACAGAAGCAGGAGCTTTTGGTAAGTTGATGGAAGGCTAGTGCATCATATAGTGGCGTATTTCTGCCAGCAGTAAATTTAATTTATCACTTTTTAAAAATGTTTTATACAATGTAATTTAAAAGTCATTGGCACCTTTACATTGAAAGAAAAAAAAATATACATGTTGATGACTCTAAAAACTCTACTTAGATCGTTTTGGTTGTGTCTCCAGACTTCCAACACAGTTTACTGGCTAACTGGAAGATAATCGATCAAGAAGGCAAAATTGAAGTATTTAATTTCTGTATAAATCTAATTTAATTTCTAAATAAAGAAAAAAACTAGCAAAATATGTATCTATGATAGCATAAGGTGAAAAAAAAATAACCTGTAGTAATCTAGAACAACCTAGCATTTCTTACCAGTGCTTGCCCTTTATGTAATCTTGGTCCCAGTTGTAAAATTAGGCCGTGGGTTCTCAATTGGTAAATGATCTAATGGCTTGAATGCAGCTTATCTCTTCAGATGCCTAGCCAAGTTTTGATCACTACTAAACATCAGGCATTGGCCTCCAAAATCACCTCATATCTAGGGAATATTTTAAATTATAGCCAAAATGTAATCCCCCTATTACCATTATTATACAAAGGGATTGACTTTTTAACCCCCCAAGCGGTAATCCCGAGTGTGACTCAGGGTGGCTTTTACATGCAAAAAGCGGTAATCCCGAGTCTCACTCGGGGTAAATTTAGAAGCCCCCCTTACCTTTGCCCCATGCTCCAGCGGCTATCAGATGGTCCCGCTATGATGCCGGGGCGCCGGTCTGTCGGGGGGTGTGGCTGGGCGGGAAATTTAAAAAAGCAGAATACTGAGTAATCTGCTTTTAAATACCACCCAGGTCCTGGCCACGCCGCTGCTCGCATCAGCAGTGAGATGCGAAGCACAATGCAGGACTTCTGCATTGTGCTTCACATCTCACTGCAGATGCGAGCAGCAATAGCAAATTCCGGGGGTGGTCACTCTCTGGAGATGCAGAGCAGCAGCAGCGTCCGTGTGAGGCGGGCGGGACATCCCCACTCGCATCACCCGGGAGGATGTGACATCTTCCAGGTGATGTGAGTGGTGATGTATTTTAGGGGGTGTCCGGGAGGGAAATTTAAAAGCAGATTACAATGTAAATGATCTTATTCATTTTATATTTTATTTTAAGATTACATTGTTGTCTATTTTTTCATTTTTATTTAAAATTATGTATTATATTATCATTTATGATTATAATATAATAAATAAATATAATTATCATACCCAGGAGTTAATCCTAAGAATTACAGGCCCACAATATAAACACAAATTTATATGCAAAAAAAATTGGATCACTTTTTGCATCAAAAAACTGACAATTAGAATGCTAGGTTTAGATCCAGTAAACATCACCTTCACCATCACCTGGACAATGCCGCTAATTTTAAACCCACTTATCAGATTATCAGTTGAGCAGTATGCATAGTACTGAGCAGTATCCCTTGCTTATTCAGTTCTCCTATTTTGCGTTGTTTGCAAAATTTTGATTTGTTTTTTTAAGGATATTGCTCGAAAAGATTATGGCAAGTCTATTGATTGGTGTGATGCTTTAGTATGTGACTACAGAATTCGACTTGGTAAGCTTACTTGCTGTACTTTACATATGTTTTGTAAGGCATATCTATTGCTGCATTTTATCAGAAATTATTTTTAAGTGTTAAGCTACGTACACACTTCCAATTATTATCGTTGGAAAACGAACGACGAACGATCCTGCACGATATATACGAACGATCGTATAGCACCGATCCTGCACATAGAGATAACGACACGATCGTTCGTAGATATTGTACACACAATAGATACGATCGTTTAAGCGATAGAGGAACTATGTGCACGACAGGAAAGTGAACGGACGTTCGTTCATCACGCATGCTCTGAACATGGACGATCAACGAACGACCGTACACACGAACGATGTTCAACGATCGTCGTCCGATCCGCCGGTCCGGTCGTTCGTTTCCAACGAGTTTCCTCGTTCGTCGGCGTCGTTGGTTACTTTTTTACGAACGATTTTTTGCCCAATCGATCGTTCGTCGTTCGATTGGAACGATAAAAATTGGAAGTGTGTACGCACCTTAAGTTTAACCAAGGGATATAACCCCCTGACTCTTAACTGTATTACATTTTGTGTTTCAGAGGTGATAAGTAAAAGAAATCCTTTTATTTGTCACCAGTTTTAGATCTGGTGACAACTGTATAATTTTGGATTTCCTATCTCAAAGGCAGTGGAGGCACAGATGGCATTAAAATCTGACGGGGGTTTTAATACTCTATCCAAAACTCAAAAAGTTTAGACTTTACACATGCTGTTATTTTAGTTTGAAGTAGTGTTTAAGGAAACATTAGGACATAATAGTTTATTGATGGGACCCAAGAAGGTTTTAACCACATTGCTGTTTTAAAATTTAAATATAAATTTTACCATTAATGTTAGGGGAATGGTGTACCATAGAATTTATGGTACTGTATCATAAATATCAAACTTGTTATAAAATGCTGGAGAGGTTGAGATGTATCCCATTTCACCACATGTACATCCTTGCTAAGCTCCACCTGACAGACACAGCGCTGCGTAATATGTTGGCGCTATATAAATCCTGTTTAATAATAATGCAAAGATTTATAGGGCAGATCACAGAAATTGAGGAATTGCTATTCACACAGTGGAGGCTGAAAGCCTTGTGATAAGCATTGTACTTTCCATTTCTATATCATTTAAAAACATTAAAGATACCCTTTAGGGTCAGCATACATGGTATAAGGTCCCATCTAAATATCCAAACAATCTGTATCTATTCAGGGAGGACCTTGCCCTACATAGTTGTTGGCAAAAGTAATGTTGCATTCTGATTTGTAGTGTTTGTGGAATGCTTTAGATAACTCTGTGTCTGTCTGATTTTCCAAATGTTTTCAGTTTAAATGCCTGAAGTAAATAAGAGACAGAATCCTGAAGGTTGTATGTGCCTTTTCCATCTACATTTGTAATGCTAGCCATGAAGAGAAATCTTTTGGGACAATACAAGAGAAAGCTTACCACTTGTTTAGCTAGCAATAAGCTGGTCACCCACATTACAATCTGTACACTGTCTTAGCTTTATTAGCAAATATTTAGTTATTAAAATGAACATTGATTGATTGTCTTTTCCTAGTGGAGCAGGAAAGTACGCTTGTAGACTATATTCTCTTTTCAAGCCATCTGTGTAGGTGTCTGTTGGCCTTAAGCTATGTACACACTTCCAATAATTATCGTTGGTAAACGAACGATCCTGCACGATATCGGCGAACGATCGTATAACACCGATCCTGTACATGCAGATAACGACACGATCGTTCGCAGATATTGTACACACAATAGATGCGATCGTTTGAGCGATACAGGAAATGACATGCACGACAGGAAGTGAACGAACGTTCGTTCATCACGCATGCTCAGACCATGGACGATCAATGAACGACCGTACACACGATAGATGATAAACGATCGTCGTCCAATCCGATCCGCCGGTCCGGTCGTTCATTTCCAGCGACTATTCTCGTTCGTCAGCGTCGTTGGTTACTTTTTTTACGAACGATTTTTGACCAATCGATCGTTCGTCGTTCGTTCGTCGTTCATTTCCAAGGATAAAAATTGGAAGTGTGTACGCAGCTTTACTAGTGGCGGCCTATTCATGGACCAATTGTTATCCAGAAAAGACTGTTTCAGCCTTTTTCTGCTGATAATCTTACATTACTAACATAACCAACAGTGTTTTAACAGACATTTGTTGAAATAACGTAGAAAATTTTCTATCATTATGAACAATGACTCTAAACCACAAACCAAAATTCCACTAAAATTAGTGTTTGTGCTAGGGTTTGCTGTCTTTTTTTCCACAGTAATGTTTGAAATGTAAACTAAATGCATTTTTGCCTCTTTCACTCTGGGAAATCATGTGATGGTCTGAATGGGGAAGATGGTAAATGGTAGAAATGTTATCACTGTTGTTAACACAAATGTTATCACTTCTGTGATAACAAGCTCTGTCTCAGACATTCAGACTATGTAACATACTTCTGTCTGTTACATTTTTGCTTGCACTTTCTTTCCTCTTACCACTATAATTATTTTCCTCATGCTGCTTTTTCTTCACAGGTTGTAGTTCTTTTTCTGGTTCTTTCTTGGAATACTGCACCTCAGCAATTAGTAAGTAGCTCACTGTTTGGCTTGTAAAACAAGTGGATTTTTAATCAAGTGGAGTTGGAAGAAACCGGAGTCTGATATTGTGCATTTGGGAGTTGTGTTTGCTTGACTGTCAGTTTTGTTTTAAACAGCTTTTTTTTCCTTGCTGACCTCTAAGGGGCAGTGGTCAAGGCTTTAAAGGTGATTTAAGTTCCTGGGGCACTCATTTTGAGCTTGCTCGCTGTTTGGCTTGTGAATCAAGTGGATTTTTAATCAAGTGGAGTTGGAAAAAACAGGAATTTCAAAACAAAAGAGTTAAATCCTAATAGTAACCACAAACTGTAAGTAAACGTTTATAACTCCTTGGTAATAAAAATTGTAATTGGGAAAATGAGTGGTAGCAAGGTGGAAGGTTTGGTTTGGTTCAGTGCACAGTCTGCCACATGCATGCACAAATGGAGCAACAGCTCCTTGGTGAATACCGCTGTGACAAATGTGAGCAAGTCGCCTTTCTGGTATCTCGCATTAGAGCTGGAGAAGCGCATTGCAACACTGAAATTACTGGATCACCTTGAGAGGGGTCTCCTGCTCCCTGAGCAGGCAGTTAATGGCTTAAGCTGTGTACACACTTCCAATTTTTGTCGTTGGAAAGGATCTTTCACAATCCTTTCCAACGACAAGGGAGTGCACGATGCATGAACGATGCTGTACATACAGCACCGTTCATGCTCTATAGAGAGGGGAGGGGGAGAGCGACGGAGCAGCACCCTGCTGCGCGCTCTCCCCTTCCCTTTCATTAGGATCGGCTGTCGTCCATCGTCCGTGGATCCGGTAGGTCGGTCGTCTGGACGATGGACGACACCGACACAACAACGACTGTACACACGGCAGATTTTCACCCGATAATTGGCCGACAAAAATCTGACGTGTGTACATAGCTTTAGATGTGGAGGGTGGAGAGGTTAATCAAGATGAGCATGTAGGGAGTTGAGATAATGTAACTAGAGGGAGTGGTAAGGGCCCCCAGAAGGAAGGCCAGCCCTGTGTTTGAGCACCCCAACATGTTTGCAAAGTTATGTGAAGATGTGCAGGTGGCAGACCCAGTGGTGGCAACTCTAGATGTTACTGCTACCCCTAACAGCCGGAAGAGCAGCACATCTAGTAGTGGTGGGGAGTGAAACGCAGGAAGGAAAAGACAATTGGTAGTCATAGGGGATTCTATGATCAGGAGGACGAATAGAATAGTTTGTCACCCGGATCCCTTCAACTGAATGGTTTGCTGTCTCCCTGGTGCCAGGGTTGGGCATGTGGTGGACTGAGTGGACAAACTGGGAGGGGCTGGACAGGACCCAGCTGGATTGGTCCATGTTGCAACCAATAACAATATAGATGGAAGATGGAGGATCCTTAAAAATTAGTTTAGGGAATAAGGTTTCAAGCTGAAGAAAAGGACCTTCAAGGCTATATTCTCTGGAATATTGCCTGTGCCATGCGCAACACAGGAAAGGCAGAGGAAGCTAAGGCAGCTAAACGCATGGCTTAAGTCCTGGTGCAAAAGGGAACGGTTTGGGAGCACTGGGCTGACTTTTAATTGGGGTACAGTCTGTATGCCAGAGATGGTTTGCACCTAAATGAAATGGGGTCTGCTGTGCTAGGGGAAAGATTTAGGGGAATGGTGGAGGAATATTTAAAGTAGGACAGAGAGGGGTGGGACAGTCAAATAAGGTGGCAGAAAGGTTTGTAAGGGGTTAGACTCTAGTGGAGGGTGGATTGGGGATAGTTGGGGGGAGGATTATGGATAATTGTAAGGAGCTTCCCATGTTACAAACAAACATTGGATTGTGCAGTACTAATTGTACTAAAAAACAAAAGGATTTGGCAAACAATGATAGTAAAAGCAGCAATGGTTCAAAGAACCTGTTCACCAATGCTAGAAGTCTAGCAAACAAGATAGGGCAGTTAGAAGCCTTAATGAGTGAGGAGAATTATGACTTAGTTGGTATTGCTGAATCCTGGCTTTGTTCTTCGCATGACTGGGCTCTCTATATTCCTGGGTATACTCTTTTTCGTAAAGACAGAGTCAAACGAAAAGGTGGTGGTGTCTGTATGTGAGAAGTGATCTAAAAGTGAATGTGGAAGAAGAAATTCCGGATGGAACAAGCAATGAGGTTGAGGCATTATGTGTGGAGTTGAATGTGAGGTTGAACACCACACAATGAATTATTGAAGTCTGCTTTAGGCCTCCCAGTGCTAAGGAAGAAATAGAAAATCGACTACTAGCACAGATAGAAAAAGCAGCAAAAAGTGAAAGTGTTTTAATCATGCGAGATTTCAACTATCCTGACATTGACTGGAGTAATGGCACTACAGGAACAGCAAAAGGGAGGAAATTTGTGAACTTAATACAAGATAATTTTATGGTACAGTTTATAGAAGCCCCAACTAGAAATGATACTCTGCTGGACCTAGTTCTTTCTAACAATGCAGAGCTTATAACAAATGTGCATATAAAAGAGAATCAGGGTAGCAGTGACCAAAATATGATTTCATTTAATGTAAGCTGTGAACAGGAACCAAAAACAGGAAAGATAAAAACATTTAATTTTAAAAGAGCAAATTTTCCATTATTAAGGGCGTCTCTCTGTGACTTGGACTGGGAGACAATATTGTCCCCAAAGAACACAGAACAGAAATGTGAATGTTTCAAGTCTGTTCTACAAAAGAAAAATATAATAATTTTCAAATATAATAATAGCAAAAAGATCAGATCTGAGCATGTAGGCCCCTTAAAGGATGTTGCTGGGTTGGTAACTGGGGATAAAGACAAGGCAGATTTACTAAACACTTTTTTTTTTTTTTAGCTCTGAGTACACAAAGGAAAGTGGCAGAGCTCAAGTCTAAATTCATAGCAATGTCACTGCCTTTAATGAGTCGCAATGGTTCAGAATTGATATGATTGAGAAACAGCTGGGAAAAATGAAAGTTGGCAAAGCACCAGGACCAGATGGATTACATCCATGTGTCCTCAAAGAGCTGAGCTCCATTATTTCAAAACCATTATTTCTCATTTTTAGAGACTCTTTAGTCACTGGAAAAGTACCGATGGATTGGCATAAAGCCAATGTGGTTCCTATCTTCAAAAAGGGAGCAAAGTCAGTACCAGGTAACTACAGACCCATTAGTTTAACGTCCATAGTTGGAAAGGTCTTGGAGAGTTTGATAAAGAACCACATAGAGGAGTTTCTGCTAGAAAATAATATTATAAGTGATATTCAGCATGGCTTCAAGAAAGACAGAAGTTGTCAAACAAATTTACTTTCTTTTTATGAGCAAGTAAGTAAACAGGTAGACAGTGGAATAGCAGTTGATATAGTGTACTTAGACTTTGCTTAAGCATTTGACACTGTACCCCACAGACGATTAATTTGCAAGTTAGGGTCGATAGGTTTAGAAAAGTCAATCTGTAAATGGATAGAGAACTGGCTTAAAGATTGCATCCAAAGAGTTGTAATTAATGAGTCATACTCTGACTGCTCTAAGGTGTACCCCAAGGTTCAGTTTTGGAACCTTTACTGTTTAACATCTTTATAAATGATATAAAGTTTGGGATTAAAAGTACCATTTCTATGTTTGCAGATGACACCAAACTATGTAATTGAATTAAGTCTATACAGGATGTCTAAAAATCTATAAGCAGACTTGAATATACTGTTTGATTGGGCAGCCAAGTGGCAAATGACATTTAATATAGATAAATGTAAAATTATGCACTTGGGAGATAAAAACATGCATGCTTCATACTGTCTAGGGGGGATACATTTGGGGGAGTTAGAAATAGAAAAGGATCTGAAGGTTCTGGTATATCATAGACCTAATAACAGCATGCAATGCCAAGCTGCAATATCTAATGCTACACACATCTGGATTATGCAGTCCAGTTTTGGGTACAAGTTCACAAAAAGGACATTGTTGAATTGGAGAGAGTGCAGAGAAGGGCAACTAAATTAATAAAAGGAATGGAGGAGCTCAGCTGTAAGGAGAGTTTAGCTGAACTGAATCTATTCTCCCTTGAGAAGAGACATTTAAGGGGGGGATATGATCACCCTGTATAAATATTAAAAAAACAGTCCATATAGAGAACTCTCTTCCCCATTATTCACTTTGAGATCATTACAAAGAACAAGAGGGCACTCCTTGCGTCTGGAGGAAAAGAAGTTTAATCTCCGGATAAGGGATTCTTCACTGTAAGGTCTGTGAAAATGTGGAATAGGCTCCCTCAGGAAGTAGTTTCAGCAACTTCTATACATTGCTTAAAGAGGCTGGATGTTTTTCTAGAAGCACAGAATATAACTGGGTATTAAGGCTTTAAAGAAAAAATACCAGTGACTGTTGATCCAGGGAACATCTGATTGCCTCATGAAATCAGGAAGGAATTTTTTTTTCCCGTTGAAGCAAATTGTACCAGGGTTTTGTTTTGCCTTCCTGTGGACCAACTATGTCTTATAGGGTTTATATCTGGGATATGATTATTTCCCTAGTGGTTAAACTTGATAGACATGTCTTTTTTCATCCTAACCTACTATGTTACTAATCTGTTATTTTACCCCTATATTAAAGTTTTAAAAAGCAGCAGAAAGGTAAACCTTTGGCTGTATGTTTCTCTGTTTCAGGCTACCCAGTCAGAAAGGAGTGTTGTGGAACAAAATTAAATTTCCCCTCACTATGTCCAGAAATACATGACCCTAAGCCAGAAGTAATAGACATTGATTCAAATGTAAAAAAAAAAATTCTTCCAGATCGGGCACGGGCATCTAGAGACAAAGCAAATGAGAAACTGGTAGAGTGCATTGTGAAGAATAAGCAGGCAGAACATCACCTGAAGGCTATCCTCACAGGGGTTAAAAAGTCTCATTGGTTAAAGAAGTTCCAGTTATCTAACCAAAGACTGGAGTGCCTGGAGACGTATATTGAAGATGAAGAGCAGGTGGAGCTGTTGGTGGACTATCTGCACATGCTTTGTGACAATATGAGCAGGCATTCAAAAAAGCTTATGAATGGCGATCAAATAAAATTCATTCTTGAGGTGATGCTTCCAGAGGTAAAATCTCCCAATTTTATCATAGAGTTGATATTTTTTAAAGCCTTCTAGCAGATTGTAGCATGTGTTTTTTAATGTATTTGTTGGGAAACAAGCTTATCAGTCTGCTCCTCTTTCTTTCACTTTCCAGTCACTGTCTTGGAGGGGGGTACAGGACCTAGTTGTACAACTTAATGGCAGGAAAGTCATCATGTCCCCTGTCCTGCCATGTAAGTGTCTGCTTTGTGGCAGAGCTGTGTAAATCTGAGGACTGAATGGGCAGAAAGACAAATGCATTGAGTGGTGAAACAGATTTCTGTATTTCATCTGAGTATTATACAGCTATATACAGCTGTGTATATAGCTGTTTGCCTGAGGTTCAGCTTTATTCATTTAGTGGTGTATTTACACAGGAGGAGGAACACTTGGTATCATTCAACCTTGAAGAATATAAATCCACAGGAAAACTGTACCTGATACCAGCAAGCCAGAAGCGAATGAATGACAACTGTTGGAAACATTGATGCAGATCTCTCCTCGCAGTTTAAAAAAAAAACTGTAAAAAAAAAACTGTCCTAAGAGGAACATGGAGGTTGCCATGTTCATTATTGGCATTCGACGACCTTCTGACTTTAATACATACCAGTTTGTGGTCAATGATGTGCATGTATTGAAGCAGGGGTTTAGCATAACATTCAGGTGACTAGCTTTAATTAGAAAAAAAAGTTGTCAGTGTTGGCCCCCAAATTTTGCTCAGGACAGGTTTATCCTAGAGTACAACTGTAGCTATGTGGAACTAAAAGTTTGCTAAAACAAAAGCTAAAGAAAAAGCAAATGTTTGATGAGGTGAGAGCAATGTAATTTTTTTTTTTTTGACTAGCTTCTTATTTCACCTAGTGATCCTGCAAATAACTTACTTTCTGTACCTTGTACCATGTTTACACACATTTCTTCATTGTATCAGTGGTGTGAGCCATAGCTGTCACACTGACTGGACTTTACCATGGCTCTTTGTTAATCTCTGCTATATGATGGATGGAACTGACAGTTTATGCCATAATAATCAGGATGTGTTGCTGTCTTCTCACAAAGTGACAAGGACACTGCATTCCTGGTTTTCACACCCTCTGAGTGCACCCCACTAGGTGACTTACCTTCAACACTCAGATTCACACTGCTTATGCACATAATGGCCTAATTTATTCATATAGAAGAAAAGGGCCACCCCAAAACATTGAATAGGTCTGCAGCTTGCATACACTGTAAAAATTAGACAATTTTTGGCAGAAAGTCAGTACAGCTCAGAGTGGTGCTACATAGTGAATATTGCTGGATTAGGGTGGAGGGTATTTTTCCTAGTCGGATAAACTCAAGGTTGCAGTAGGGCAACATATTTAGGGACAATGTATAGTTGTCATTTGCGTACAGGGGCAAAATACCTGACATCACTAGCCATTTAGAACAGGTAGAAATTGAAGGCACAGGTTGCTGAATTCATTAATAGCTCTAAGCTGTTAGTTTTTTACAAATACCTTACTGTTGCCACTTGATTAGGTTAATATTTCATTGTTGTCTTGTGCAGGCTGTCATTTTTGCTATATCTGCTACTGAAGGCTTGAGTTATGACAAAGCGGAAAAGAAATTTTTGCAGGGACCTTTACTCAGTAAAAGGTAACACAAAATATCAACAATCATTGTGCTATAAAAATATACATGCTAGCTAAAATGTAATGCTTTTCTACAATTTTTGTTTTGCTCAGAGAAAGAAAGCAGTTTGAGAAGCAGATTTTGGATAAGAAGAGGATAAAACCTGAGGAAAAACTTTAGTCTTGAAAGGCGTTTAATTAATATTTGCCACTAAGAAATAAAATTGATCATTGGGAATATATTGGAAACTGTTCTCCTGGAATGTCTGCGTTCTTGAATTTGCTATTCGGCGATTTATTTTGTCTTAAAAGACAGACTCACTGTCAAAATACAAAAGCAAGCGAATCCCTATATTGTGCATATGAATTGTGTCTCTACAATCTTGCTGCTACCTAATACACAGTGAGTGCCAAATGGCTAATAGTGTGCACACTTAAAGACGGTCTTTTCTGCTATGCTGTACTGTTAGCAACCTCCCCCACCCCCCTCAAGTGTGCACTGTTGTGGCCGCTGTTTATAACATGGATCTTTATCTTCTTCAGTGATGCCAACTGATCATATGTTAGCCTTTCAATCATTGATTAAAAAGTTTAGCTATATTTTTCAACTTCAGTTTCCTATTAACCTTGAACCATGAGGACCGTGACCAAAAAAAAAAAAAAAAGGGATTCTTTAAACTGCACTGATTTAGGAAATAAATGAATTTTTAATTAACAATTCCATACTGATATATGCATATGGATGGTATTTGTTTGTAAGGTTTAGTAACGCATATGAAGCAATCATAATAAGTCCCTGAGCTGGTGTAAGTGAATTTGTTTCGATATAACACCAGCATGCTTTCCATAAAAAATCTTCAGCAAAGCCTGCAATAAGGAAGACAGAATGGGTTTTAGTTGCTGGGGCTACTATAACATGAATTATATTAAAGCCATACACAAGCAAAGCTTTTGGTGCAAATGTACATTTTTTTAGCTGTGTAAGTATTTGAAATAGTTTTATATCTGCTCTTTAATTAAAAAAAAATGTGTATGAATAATTTAGTTTACAACAATAATTTTTTTCCAATTTATTTTTGACTTTTTGTTTGCGCTAAACAGCACAAATGTGTTGAATCATGTATGGTATATTGCTAAGCACCAGTTAGCTTCACTTGATTTTTTTATTATTATTTAAAACATAGTGGAAACAATACCCACTGAAAGATAATCTGCCAAATGAAAGATAGCAAACATGTTTTGTGTAATAAAACTGAAAAACATGAAAAATTAATTGGGTAAAAACAGTTTGTTTTGCTGGAGCCTGTTGTTGTTCAAATAATTGTCAACATGTAGATGTGATTTTTTTTTTTTTCACAACCTAAAAAAATGTGATATTGAGGGTTCCTCCCATGCTGTTCCCACACACATCATATGTAGCATCGCAAGCTAGCCTAAAGGAATGTTAGTGCCGAACTTATAGTTCTGCATTTCAAATTTTGCAGGCGGGATTTGTTTTGCAGAACAGATAAGAATGCTTTACTTCAGCATTGCCTATTTGCCTGTTCACAAACTTCTTTTCAATTAAATACCCTGGGGCTGCTGGACTCCCATGTGCATTTGTGGGAGTTATGTCATCCCAGGTTGACCCAAGGTGGCCAAAGATCCAAAACATGGAAGAGGAGCAGATGAAGATGGCAGCCCCCACAACAGAGTGAGGACATGTGAGTGTAGGTAAAGAAACAATTGTGATTAGGTTTGTTTATTTTATTACACTTACCTGTCCCTTCTCCAATAAAAGACCTGCCTGCTTCCAGGTGGTTTTATATTTAGTCCCACTAAAGTGGTTATATTAAAGCACAGATCTAGGCGTGATGACCTTGCTCGGGGTAGACCAGTCAAACAATACCTTTGTAACCTCCTTTACATAAATCAAATCTACTCTACATGGTAGGAATACGACAGTTCCTGCTGTTCTTTCAAAACAATCAGATTTACAGTGATGAAGCCCAGAGGTCTTCTCTATGCCTCTTCATTTCAGTGCTTACATCCAATCAGCTTGGAAGCACTACAGGACCTAGAATAATCCAGTGATGTAAATAGCAGATTCGCTGGATGTAGAAGAGAGCCTGCATGAAGGGAAGTTTCTCTTCTTCTTTAACGCAGGTAAGGGTATTGTGCCTGGAATTGGGATTCAATATCTTAGGATCTCTTAAACTAGCAACAAAAATTTAATATATTGCAGCTTACTAGTCTTTAGATATGGAGTTTACATTTTTGGCAAATACAAACTACGTGTAGAACTTTCCAGAAAAGCTTTAAGGTTCTAACTTAAGTTAGTAGTAAATAGTTCTCTCCTGTGCTGAGAACAATTGGTCATATTTTCCTGTACACTCATTTTTCCAAGTGTGGGATGTTGCAGCATTTATCTTTGGAGTACTATTTCCAGCAGGATAACTCTCCTTGTCACAAAGCTCAAATTGTCTCACACTGGTTTCTCATACATGACCATGAGGTCACTGTTTTTACGGGGCCTCCACAGTCACCAGATCTCAGTGTTGAGTTTTTTAATTTTTTAAGACATTTCATTACAACATAAAAACACAAGGGACAAGGCATAGAAAATAATCATGTAGTGCTTATCCAACAAAAAATGTACACATAATAAAACAAGATCTAATGTGTACATATCAGCAACATTTTCATAAACATACAAAACCACTAATGAGAAAAAAAAAAATCAGGGAATAGAAAAAGAATAAAAGTAAGGTACCGTAGTCTATCAAATGTACATTAAGTTAGATCTGCATTCAATCGATCTGCGTGTCATAAATGTACTAGCCTAGCAAATTAGGCATACTATAATGGTCGAGCCAAGGAGTCCATATCCTAAAAAATTTGGGAAGAGAATCGCCAGTAACAGCGGTCATCCTCTCCAAGATCATGGTATCCAAGATCCTCCATGGTCATCCTCCCCAAGATCACGCCACAAAACTTAGCATGGGTCTCCTCCATGCCAAAGCTATCACTTGCCTAGTAGCTAAAAATACAAAGAAAACTAATTTGCGCGAGTGTCTGTGCAAAGTGGGGTTGGCTTGATGCAGGAGAACTTCCCAGGGGTTCCTGCGCAACAGGTTCCTGCATAAAACCCTTCCTAAATGGTTATAAACCCATATCCAAAAATGCCTTTTGGACAGTCCGACCATATATGCTGAAAAGTGCCAATGGCGCAGCAACCCCTGAAACAGCTAGGGTAACCTCCCAGAATGAACTTAGCTGTCAGGCGTCATGTACCATTGAAACTTAACTTTATAGGCGTTTTCTTTGCTATCACATTAGGAGAGCATTTAGCACCTAAATCTGCTTCCCATCTCTCCACATAAGGTGGTTTTTGAGCCCGTTTTGACCAACATTGCATACAGGAGTGAAATCAGTCCTGCTTATTGTGGGTTTCTTAACCTTCCTGGTGGTATAATTAATTATTTCTAAATGTCAAAGAGGTACATTTGACATTTAAAAATACCTTTTTTAATGTCCCACTTTCCGACACATGCCGTCTGCCCCCACACACAGACATACATTGCTTGCCCACTCCACATCTGCATCCCATGGCCTCGCATCTCCAGCGTTCACAGGCCAGGGACGCGAGGCCATGGGACACAGATGCAGGGCATAACCAACGCCCAATGCTGGGCAGGCATCACTGGAAGTCGCCGCAGGTTTATGAGGACAAGGTAATCCCTCAATTCCACCCCAAGTGTGGCTCGGGGTTTTGGCTTTTTGTAATGAAATTTAACCCTGAACCACACCCGAGATTACCCCCAGGGGGATTAAACAACAGGATTTGAAAGGCGGCTAAACAGAGAGAACTTTGTTTTTTATCACCTAGCAGGGACAGTAGCTAGTGCCTGATTTGCCAATAACGAAAATATTTGATGGTGGATAGAGACTGGTGCCCTTGTAGGTAAGCAAACGAGAGGAGATCATAGGCATAATGTATAGGTCTATTAGACCACCAGCAAAAAGCAGGAGGATTCTCTGAAGCTGGCTCAAATAAAGTACATTGCAGAACTCCTACCAAAGGTATATGTGAAGAAATCAAGCCTGCAGAAGTCTTCACCCTGCCCTATAAGCCTAAAGCGTTATATAAATTAGGGCCTTCAATTAGCGGTCTCCTTGAGGTTGGAAGCCATAATATGTTATGGATCGTGCTGAGGGGTATTGCGCTGTGTATATCTGTGCCCATATCAGGAGTTCCTCTAATCAAAGAAGAGCAGAGCTATTTGTGGTGATAAAAAGTATCTGTGCAGGTTGGGCACTGATAAACCCCCAGAATTTTTAGTAAAATATAGTACTTTCCCTGGCACCCCCAGGTCTGCAAGGATGCCAAATAGGATTTAGCATTTTCTGTTGCTCCAACCGGTGTACTGGTGTAGGGACCAGGATTGGAAGGGTGCAGAAAATATATAATAAAATATAAGATAAAACATTTTAAGGGTGTGAATCCTGCCCACCGATGAAATCGAGAAACTCTGTTATTTAGCAAGTAGTGTCAATTACTCCCTAAACCAAGGTGGGATAATTTATGTAGTAAAATGGGGCTATTTGCGGGGAGATTTTAATCCACGGGTAGGGTATAACATCCAGCCGTTGGAATGCAAAGTTTTGTTTCAGGGTTTTAACCCCCGGGGCCAGTAGAGAAACATTGAGCGCTTTGGACTTCGCATCATTAACCAGCAGACCAGAAAATTCTGCAAAAGCTGTTAGCACAGAACATAGATTGGAGAGCATTGTTACTGGGGATGTGAGGGAAAATAGCACATCGTCAGCAAGTAACATTACTTTTTGTTCAGTATCGAAAAACCTTAATACCTGTGATATTTTGGTTGCCTCTGAGGTGCCACTCAGGATAGGAAATGCAGCAGTTTCAAATCCCATATTTACCTGTTGCATACAAGGAAGTGTAAAGTGACGATACCCAATTAAACTCCTTGCCAAACCCCCACTTCTTTGTAGTAAAAACATACTGCCATGATATCGAATCAAATGCTTTCCTTATATGTAATGAGAGAAATATGAATACTGATTTGACTTGGCCAGGTGTAGCAATTGTACCACTCTACACATTATTGCCGGCTTGTCTCCGAGGGACAAAACCCACTTGATCCTTGTTGGTCAACCTGCTGAGGAACGGATTGATACAACTGGCCAAGATCTCAGCCAAAATTTTGACGTCCACGTTTAATAGCGATATTGACCTGTAATGTGCCCAGGAATGAGGGACAGTGGAGGGTTTGGGTAGCATGGCAATAGATGCCTATAAGGATTTAGGAGTGAGGCTGGAGCCCACCTTGAGGCAGTTGAAAAGAGTGAGCAAGTTACAGTTATTATATCAAGCATTTTTTTTCATGAAAAGCAGAGAGAAGCCATTAGGTCCCGGTCATTTACCCGTTTTTAACAATTTGATTGCAATGCGGGTTTCAGATTCTAAGATATCCCTCTGAAAGAATTTTGAAGGGATCTGAGGTAGCTGAAAGGAATCAAAGAACTTTTCAGCTAGGGGTTCTTCCTATAGGGGGGGGCTAAATTCAGCTGTAAAAGTTGCACCTGAAATTCCTGTAGTATCTCTACAGAGTTACTAGTAACATGTTTCATGGGTGTGCGTAGAGATATAGGGGCTCCCTTAGGAGCCCAGCAGTGCAATCGCTTAGCCAACATCGTACCCGGTTTATTGCTACACTGATAGAACTTCTGTCTAGACCAGTGGTCGGCAAACTCCAGCCTTTAGGCCAGATACGGCCTTGCCGGTAGTTGGTTCCGGCCTAACACCCCCTGGGCGATCAGATCGGCCAGGGGGCTTTAGGAACTACTGGAGCCATTTGTATTAGGAGAGAATTGGGAGCATAATAAGTCAGAAAGGTATCCTGTATCCTGCAGTGTACCCTCCCCTATGATTAGTGGTTGCTGATGGGAAGTATACCTGAGGGTATTTAGAGTGCATGTATGTAAGCTTGGATGACGTTGAAAAATGCTTTTCCTGTACACATGCCACATTAAAGCCCAAAGCATGGAAATAATTAAATGCGTATTTACGCGCCAATATACGAGACGTTTTTCTGCAGGCTAGAGCTGATTGCTAGTACACACATCTTCATTTGCCAGCCGGATTCCTGCCTTGATAAATGAGCAATAGGGGTCAAGAATCTGCCAATTAACCCCCCTAGCGTTCTAATTCTGTCATTTTTTGATGCAAAAAGTGATCCTATTTTTTTTGCGTATAAATTTTTGTTTATATTGTGGGCCTGTAATTCTTAGGATTAACTCCCAGGTATAATTATTATATTTATTTATTATATTAGAATCATAAATAGCAAAATAATACATAATTATAAATCATTATTATAAAAAATAATGAAATATTAGACCACAACAATGTAATTTATCAAAAAAAAAATTTTTATCAAAAATTTCTTACTGAAATTTTCCAAACAAGGGTGCAATACTATTGATAAATATTAATGTAAGTTATATGCAGATTTTAGTAGACATCCCGGGTGTGGTAGATTTTGAAGCAGGGTGCTGCACAAAGTCCAACATCACAGTCAGGACAGTAGAACCTGGTTTCCTTGCGTTTCTTCCTTCCTCTGTCATCGGTCTTTGAGCAGCAAACCACGCACATCCTTGTAGGTGCCGCGATGCACCAAGCAGAAATCCTGCATGGTGCATCGCATCTAACTGCAGATGCGTGCATCGGGGTGGTGGGGATCCGGGCGGTATTACTCCGTAATCTGCTTTTAAATTTCCCGCCCGGCCACGCCCCCCGACGGAGAAGCGCCCCGCCATCACAGCGGGATCATGAGATCGCCGCTGGAGCGCGGGGATAAGGTAAGGGGGACCCTCAAAGGTACCCCGAGTGTGACTCAGGGTTACCGCTTTTTGCAATTTTTTCCACCCCGAGTCACACTCGGGAATACCGCTAGGGGGGTTAAGGCGATTATTTTTCAGCTGCGCAATTAAGGAGGATCTGTTAAGCTGTCAATGGTGAGATCATAGCAAATAATTAGCACACACCTGCTCTCTGTTTTGTGCGCATCTAGAGTCCATTACAGGTCAATTGGAATCTTTAATGCTTCATCTTCTTTTGAGTAAGTGCTACTTTTTTAGTTTTCATACTTTTTGGTTTGCTTTGCAACACTGCAAACTAATTTAGATCAAGCTGTGTACATACTAGTTAACACTTCTTAATATGTCATCACACAATAGTATGAATTGTAAAAAATTCTCACCAAGCATTTGTGATCTAATCTAATGTGTGTGTGTGTTGGGTCATCAAGTAAGTTTGCTTGGATGGTATGCATTGATGTGACTTTGTAATTCTCATTATTGTTAGTTTCACCTTTGCTGCAATGTTTCCTGTTGTTTAGCAAATCTGCAATGTTTTGTCATTTTTTTAAACTAATATTCAGTACAAATGTCTGCAAGGTTTCCACTCCAAACTACTACTACTTGAACCCCCTGTTTGCCTTTGTCCCATTTTCAAAGTCACATATTGGTTTTTGAATGTATTATGCACATATTTATTACTCTGACATTTGCACTCATATATTGATTTGCTGCCACACAACTCCTCTGTTTATTTGTAGTAGTGTTATAGGTTTGTTGTCATTGTGCTGTGCTGCCTGATCTTAGCACTATTGTATACAAACACAAACACACATGATGACTCGGGCAGCTTTCCATGGTGCATACAGGAGCTCACCACAGGGCCGCACCAAGCACAGAAACCGTGCTTTTAGCAGCCCGATGGTGTGCTCCACAACCCCCCGGCTTTTATGCAGAGACTTGTTGTAATTATGCTCTGCTTCAGACGGGGGGGTGACACACAACTGTCATAAGCCATGGAAGCTGCCGGTATCCTTTGTCTGCTGTAAAAAGACAAACATAATACGTGTTAGTTTTTGGTAAAGTAAGTGTTCTGTGAATGCAGTGTAACACTAGAATTTTTTTTACAAAGGTTGCTAAGGGTTGTGCTCTTCAGTCACTTTATTGCTTTTTGGTTGTTAGGAGACATTGTTACTACTGACTACCACACTGAAGTACTGTGAGCTGTGAAAATAGTAATTATACTAGGGCTTCCGGGAATATCTGAAAGTTAGTTCGTCCCCCATGCTCCCAATATTGTATAATATTTATCAACTATTTACTAAATTAAATGTTAGCACAAAATATGGCATAAATACAATATAGGTAAAAGCTTGGCATTCTGATAATGCAAAGGGACATAGTAACATAATAGGTGTCTTTAGGATTTGACTACTGTTAGTTGTATTACAGTAACAACATTATACATTACCTATTAACCAGCCCTCAGGCATTTCTCCAGAGATGAATTTCTGGTGGAGGGCTGTCTGACGCAGGATATAGGCATCATGGCATGATCCTGGGAAACCTGTGCGTGATTCTCCTGTTGGCATCACAGACTATTTGTACATTCAGTGAATGACATCGCTTCTGGTTGCGAAGGACGATTTCCTGCAGTTTAGAGGCCTGAATTGCCACATGGGTGCCATCGATGGCCCCCAAAACATTAGGAAATCACACTCGCCTGAAGAAATCCACCTTTACCTTCCTCCACTCGTGAGCTGTTTGAGGGAAGTGAATATATAGTGGGACAAGGTCCACAATGGCATTGATGACCTTCGTAAAAACCCTGGAAACTGTAGGCTGGCTTAGTCCACAAATTAAGGCCGAGGAGGTTTGAAAGGAACCCCTTCCTAAAATATACAGAGTGGCCAAGAGCCTGGTCAATCCTGGCACTGCCTGGCTTCTCTTGGTTTTTGGAGCAATTTTATTTTCCAGCAAGCTGTACAGGTGATGGATGACCTGGCGAGACAGGCTGAGACGCCTTTTGACATCCTGGTCATGCAAAGTCTCAAGGCGGCTACACTCCAAGAAAATGCGTGGCTCCCAGACCTCGCTCAAAGTAGAAGCATGCTCCTGTGGTTGTTGTTGTTGCTGCTGCTCCTCCTCTGCAGTAAGACGCAGTGTTGTGTTTAATGCCACAACAGCAGTAGTGAAGAGCAAGTCTACATCTAAACACTGCTCCATGACAACAACAAGCAAAATTCTTGCCCAGTCGCACATTTAAGTGCGCATAAACGGCGCGTAAACATGCGCACGTACTGTATCCCTATAAATTTGCACAGAGCTTCTTAGCCATTCTGCATGCAAACCAAAACTTTACAAAGACAAAAAAAGAACACACAAACCAGAAGGCTGCTACAAGAAAAATGAAAAGTAAGAATACACCATTTACTTTATTTCTCTAAAAAATGTTTTTGGTGTGTTGTCCCATAACTCATATCTTTTTCCTTCTAATAACATTGAGCCAAGGAGAATGGCCACCACCACCACCACCGTTGCTGCTGCCGGCTCCACCACCACCACCTTTCAGTCCATAGACCAACATAGACCAACAGGCAGCTCCCTCAGGCCAGCTAGGTTGCTCTGTGAAGCTGGCCAAGTAACATCTAGGCCCCTGGCCCCTCAACCTGGCACCTCAGCCAGTTTGTGCCAGACCAGGGATTCTGCTTCCAAGGCAACCAGCTTCACTCCTGAGCAAAATGCAGCACTCATGGAGTCCTACGTACAACATTTTCCACGACTCTGTGGGGGCTTGCACTCCCACACCTCCCATGCTGTAAGGCAAGGACTCTGGGAAATTGCCAAGAGTGTAAATGCAGTGGGCAGTACACAACGGACCATTACCCAGTGTCAAAAACGTGTGAGTGACATCTTCAGACACGTAAAAAGGCTCCTGGGCACAGAGGCGGGAAGGAGTGGGACCTATCGTGAACATCTTGTGCAGTGTCTCAGGGAATACGAAAGATTGGCGTTGCCATTCATTAGGCCAGAAACGGTGGTAGGGGTGGACTACTGGGATGACTCCGATGCTTGGCAACCATGTATCAATCCTAATACCAATGTGAATGGATTTTTGCATTTTTGTGGGATTGCAACAATTTAGTCGTTAGCATTGAAAACAAAATAGGATTGTGTTTTTACTTATTTATGTTTGGGGTGAAATATGAGATCTTTTTTTTTTTTTTAAATAGTGTATTTTTAGCTTCTTTTGACTTGCATCAACAATGTGTATTTCCATTTTTTTTTTACAGTAGTACGCTCCGAGACGCAACAGTCCCCTCCTACCCTCTGTGCTTGGGGTGATGTGGATGATGAGGATGTCACTTCGCATCAAGATGACACTGGGCTTCCTCCTGGTAAGATGAACCTTCATGGTATATCTTGTTTGACATTGTGCACGTGTCTCTAATCATGTTTCTAACCACACTCATGTGTAATATGAGTGTTTTATTTCACACATTTTTGGCTCTTGGAGGGGTATGTGTTGTGGTTAGATTTGTGGGCAACCCATCAATCCAAATGAACTTGGGTTAAAGTCAAACTCACTCTATTTCATTTGTTTTTGTGCTTTTATTTAACAGATCACCATCTACAGGAGGAGGTCGTTGATCCACTGCAGAGAGAGAGAGAGAGAAAGAGAGAGAGAGAGAGAGTTCAGCCTTCCAAAAGCTAAGTAATAACCTTTGATCTTTCTATAATAAATATATATACACACACACGCAAGATTTGTTAAGTTTTCTTGGCAGAGGTTTCTGGTGCAGCCTCCCTTTGGGAATGTGTGAGCTTAATATGTCAAAAATAATTTTGCCTGTGCAAAGTATTGGGGACTTTTGATATGTGAAGACTTGTCACCACATTCATTTTGATGTAATAGATCATGTGCCTTTGTAGAACATCCATGTCTGCTGGTTTCTGGTTCTGAAGAGTTTTCACGGGCTGCATCCACTGTGGAGGTAGGCAAGAACTGGCCCATTGGTGTTTATTTTGGGATGTGTTGGGGAATAAACCTTTCCCAGTGTGTTCCATTTGTGTTTTTTTTTTTTGTTTAGGGTCCCTTAGGTGGCCATTGACCACAAGAAGAGGAGACACCTGGGGTTTCCGTAAGCAACCCATGTTTAATGCTTAGGATTCAGAATAAATATGTCTAACATTTGTTGATGATTCAATGTAAGGATGCTGTCTGCAGAATGTTATGGTGACCTACAAAGTTATGTGATATTGTAGTAATTTTTTATTTTCCTCCTTATAGCAACCAGTGAATGCAGGTGGATTGGGTCAACCCAGTGTGGGCAGCTAGCTTCTAAACCTCACTCAGAGGCTGGTTGGCCATTTTGATAGAGTAGTGGAGTCAAGGATGTCTGCCCCAAGTTCAAATAATTTGGAACCGGTCCTTACGCTCCTACATGAAAACCTCAATCAAAAATCGCCAGGACCAAGAATTTAACCAACAACTGGCGGCCATGCATCGTCTGATAGAATCAGTCACTTTGGGTGCCTACATGTTCAGAATTGACCATCTCTGTAACATGTTAAGTTAATCCCTGGGCCAACAATCTCAGCTAAATCAGACAATTATTCACAGGCTGGGTTGACAAATCCCAATAGGTCCTGCTGGCCTCCCATCCCCTGCAGAGCAGCCAGCACCATCCTTCTCCCCAGCTCCACCCTGTTCCCAGGCTGTTGCCTGGCCACCCACCCTGTGCCCCTGCCTGGCCAATTAGTGCCCCTGCCTGGCCAATTAGTGCCCCTGTTGAAGTGGCCCGTGGCTGTGCCCAGTCTGGACAAAGTATGTAGATGGATGCCGGGTGCCAGGTGAGAACATTCTTCCTGTCATTCCTCACTCAATTTTAAAAAGCTAAACATTCTTTCCAAATACACAATTGCATCACTACACAATTGTTCACTAAATGAACAAAAAATCTAGGTATGTCTAAGGACCAAATATGGCACACCGCACTTCTGACACTTGTCTGTAACAGATAAATATGCTTGCTAATAGGTCAACTACTTTTTCATTCAATGCCAAATGTATTCTTGAATGATGTTACAACTACATATATTTTGAAGAGGACATATCTAACATACCCAACTCTGTTACCCTTAAGGTCACAGGATATTTTGAAAATAAAGTGACCAATGCAGGAATGGAGCAAACTCGGCCAAGCTGCAAAACAGGTTGGTGTAGGATAAGAGCATGTTCGATATATTGTCCAAAGAAACGTTGTGTAAAAACTAAGGTTTCTTTTTTGTGTTTTTTTTAGGGATGGAATTGGATTAGTCAGGCTGGAAACAGCTTTTTAAATGTGCACTTGAAAGAAAAGAAAATAACATTCACAAAATCTGTCTTAGTTTTTTTATTCTCCCCCCACTAACTTAAAATGTGCAAAACCCAACAAATATCAAAATATAACCAAACTTTTTGTAACATATGTACAAAAATAGTTTTTTTTTTTTAAAAAAAGCAGTACCGCCTGGGCATACCCCGAGGAGGGGCCATCCTGAAGCGGCGCTCCATGGCAGACATCCTCCAGTGCAGCCAATACAGGCTATCCTGTCTACTTCCTGGCAGGTGAGGAAAATACAAATATATTAACCGGAGGAGTTTGGTTTTTACAAGGACCTTACTTTTAAAAAAAATGTTTTGACCAAACAAATCAAAATATAAAACTTACCAGGAGTATGTCTGCCATGTCGCCGGGGTTGGGGTGGCGGGCTCGGAAACTCTTCCTCCCCCGAGGATGGCACATCCTCCTCTATGACTGGCTCCCCTGGGGATGTCTCCTCCTCCCCTGGGGCTGTCTCCTCCATATCCGGGGGGGACAGCCAATCGCCTGTGTGGCCGCTGTTTAATTTGCAGCCGCCGGCTGCAAGAGAGTTTGCTGTAATGACAAAAACAAATATCCAAAATTAATAATGGTAGTAAAATATAGGAAGTAAAAAACAAATAGTTCTAGGCTAAAGAATACTACTTTACACAAACAACAAACAGTCTGAAACACCACTCCTTAACAAGAGGAGAAAACAAAATGCAAAACTTACCAGACAGGATGCGGTCCCCCACTTTGTGCACCAAATCCACTCTCCTCCGCTTGAGGTCACTTCAAATGTGTTAGATCTGTGCCACAGTTGACCCCGTACCTGCAGGGGTCCACAACCTGTCTGCAAGCCTCTCCGCGATTTTGCGCTTTATAAAAATGTCATATCTCCGCCGAATCATTGTCTAAAGAAAAAGAGAAACAAAATGAGTTATTTTGACAACAACCAAACACCTCTTAAAAACAAAAAAATAGATCACTAATTGATTCATTTTCTGTTGCAAATTGACAGTTTGGTTGCAATTGTAAACTGTTAATATTGTGTGTAGATACCGTATTTTTCGGACCATAAGACGCACTTTTTTTTCCCCCTAAAGTGGGGGGAAAATCAGGGTGCGTCTTATGGTCCGAATGCATATTTTTTTT
>NC_092860.1:58726785-58782649 GCF_032062135.1 Pyxicephalus adspersus
GTCTTATAGTCCGGAGCGTCTAATGGTCCGAAAAATACGGTATATATGGGTATACTAATATTAAGAAGCTTTTGGTTGCCACCCCACTAAGCCTAGTTAAACCATTGTAAAAACAATAATCGTGCTCCTAAATGTAAACTGTTTATCCGGTTTATAACTGTTTATACAATCTAGGGGCAAAATGTAAGCACTGTTGTATTAGGTCAGATAATGCAGCACATGTGGGGTTTTTTTTGTTGACACGGAAAAAAAAATTAAGTTAAAAAAGTGGATAAATACTAAACACAGGGATATCTATGTGACACAGTAGAATGATGTGCCTTCACTAAAATCAGGATTGTGGTCTGAGCTATCCAGAGGACATTCCACAAGAAGGCGTCCACTGTCCTCCGGACAAAGAAAGAAAGATAGTTTCCAGCCTTGCGTGATCGAGAGGAGGCAAAAATTAGTACTCTTCAAATGATCTACTTCTGATTGAGCTTAATGGGGTAGAATCATGAAGATTTTTCAAAACCGTACATACACTCTAAATATGTGCATGTACATAGTTGTCAACAGCCAACTTTAAGTGTGTGGACCTTTACCCAGCTCTCATCTGCAGCTCTAATCCATTGAAAGAACAATAGAGAATAATCCATTCTCAGTTGTCATCTGTGCAGAGGATTCCAGCTGCCGATAAGAGCTGGGCAGTGAGAACAGCGCAGCTGGAATGAGATGGGGACACAGGCTGTCCCTCCCCCATTCTATAGCGGTGCTGTGGCTTCTATATAAAAAAACTACTTGGGAAAATATATTCACTCTGTGGGCATGTGTAACGACATCAGTGTCAACATGGACACAGTGTGAGATCTGTGTGTGGGAATTCTGCATGTCATATCTTGCCGCCATACAACTCTGTGTACAAGCACAGAGGACACTCATAGCTAATAGTCCCAAAATATCTACAAAAGCTCAGGGCACCAGATTTCAAGCATTTGAAGATATGGGGATCCCAGTTGCAGACACTAGAAAATCCAACACTGGGAATGCTTTTTCCAAAGAAAGTTCACATAGGAGTCCTTAATTGAAAAAGTGGCCCCCCGGGCCCACTTACATAGCAAGGAGCAAGTGTCCCCCCACTTGAACCTAGATTTTCTGGTTTTTGCACCTCACCATTCTCAATAAATTGTGGTTACTCGAAATGTAGATGTAAATTTCCGGGTAACACCCCAATTCTCCTTGCTACATAAGTGGCCCGGGGGGGGGGGGGCATGAATGGGCCTTTTGGCTTCTAGATGCACTTGCTTTTTAAACCGCAACAAGCTCCAAGAAATGTGGTTGAGTAGTAGCTAGTAGAATCCTCAACATTTCAAGAAGTTACAAACAAGGGTTTAGGACATGTGAAGGATTAAAGACGGAGAGTTCTTAGGCTGAGGAATATGAGAAGCAGCCTTAAAACACATTTAAATGTGCAAACATGCACAATGCATAAAAACACATTCAAATGTGCAAACATGGACAAACATGTATGCTTGTTGTACTAAAAAGAATCAATATGCTATTTTGACCTATCAAGGGTGGAAAACTGGAAATAACTCAGAAAATATTTATGCAGGCCAAACATTTCAAGGTGGTAATATAGACATACTATTCTAATGAAACAATATGACCAAAAACACAATACCATAGCATTGACATTGACTTCCTAATAGCAAAATGGACATTAAAACATTCAAAGTACAAAAAACAAAAGCAGGAATTGTGCTAAATTGTAAGCAAAGTATCAAAATGTAGCAACATCCATTAGGCTAACAAACTAAACAACAACAGGCCCTCCTTGACAAAAAAAAAAAAAAAAAATAATATAATAATATAGGAATATACAAATATAAAATATACAAAGGAAAAAAGCAAGTTATGTTCATCATTATGCGCACAGGTGATGAAAATTAACATGTACCCAGTACCTGAAATGTGGCTGTTTTTTTGACAGTTTGACATTTCATAATAATTTATTGATCCGATCCTTTAGATTTGTACTATTATATATATATTTATTATACACACATTAGAGATGAGCGAATTTCTCAAAAATTCGATTCGGCCGGTTCGCCGAATTTTCCGAAAAGATTTGATTCAATACAAATTTATTTGCGGTGAATCATGTTAAAAAACGCCTATTTCTGGCCTGCAGAGAGCCTTGATATTGGTGTAAAACACTGTGCCGTGCATTAACACGCATAGGGAGTCTGCTGTGGTAGTGAAATAACACCGAGTCAGTATGACATGCAGATGACAGGCGTCGCTATTAGAATCACTGCACACCATTTATTTGGGCAGTCACGGGGCCAAAACTGACTAAATAACTCAAGTATGAACTCTGCCTTACAGGTCCATGTTAGCGTCAAGAAGAAGCGCACTCCTTTTATACCCTTGTCAGCTGATTCCACGAAGATGCCTACAGAACCTGTTACATTAACTGCTTATACAAATAGAGCCCCCCTGACAGAGTGGTGAGGGTGTCAGCACTAGTGCTGGTTGAATAACTTACTATTCAATTCAACTGCTATTCGGTCGAATAATGCATTATTGATCGGGTGATCGAGCGTCAAATTCGAACTCCATTAAAGTCATGGGGGAAAATTTTGTTTTTTTTTTCTGGACTGTGTAGAGCTTCTACAGCCTATAATTACATTTAAAAAGACATGTCAAGGCTCCCCCAGCTCTGCACAACACTGTACAAGTAGAAAAAAAAATAAGGAAGTCTTTTTACTGTTGCTGGCAAGGCCATTTTATGGGGCGGTCAAGGGAACATGCCGGATTTTATACAGTCTCCGAGTAGAGGTAGAGAGGGGGTTCCTCTAGTCCAAAAATTAGCCGCCAGGTTTCACTGCTCTGTTACAAACCATACACAGGCTTCAGAGTACAGGCAGAGGTCTCTGAGGGGGGTCTTTTATAGTCCAAAAAATTGCCAGCTACACAGCTCTGTTATAAGTTACAAGTGACAGCAGCAGCAGGAGGAGCCGGTGGGCACTGAGACGGAGCAGGGACCGCATTGGTAACTGACATTTAGAGTAGGGTACTGGGGAGGTGGCAGCATCAGTAAGGGCAGAAGGAGGCGGTGGGCCCTGAGAAGTGTGGATGGCATTGTTAACTGGCATCTAGAGCTGGGTACTGGGAGGAGGAGACTGTGGGCCCTGAGACAGAGCAAGGACGGCATTAGTGGTTGAGGCCATCACCTAAATGGACAGTGTAGAAACTGTAGCTATTGGAGACATG
Source organism: Pyxicephalus adspersus (assembly GCF_032062135.1). NCBI lineage: Eukaryota > Metazoa > Chordata > Amphibia > Anura > Pyxicephalidae > Pyxicephalus > Pyxicephalus adspersus. Next base: position 58,730,044 of record NC_092860.1, read on the forward strand.
AATGGATGAGCAAGATTCCAATCTGTCCCTACCTACTATGTAGCAAACCACATGAAAGGGATTGGGCTTGGAGGAATCAGCGGGGAAAGAAGACCCTGTTGAGCTGGAGTCTAGTCTGACATCTAGAGCTGGGTACTGGGAGGAGGCAGTGGGCCCTGGGACAGAGCAAGGAGGGCATTACAATTTAAGGCCATCACCTATAATGACAGTGTAGAAGCTGCAGCTATTGGAGACATTGCTTTGTAGGGCACTACCTTTTCCTATCTGCTAGCTAACTTTCTAAAATGCAGCATGGACAGCCTTGTTAACTGGCATCTACAGCTGGGTACTGGGCAGGCGGAAGCAGTAACAGCAGGAGGAAGAGGTGGTGGGCTCTGGAACAAAGTATGAACGGCATTAGTATCTGGCATCTAGAGTTTTGTACTGGGGAGGTGGCAGCATCAGGAGGATATCACAGAGTGGCAAGGTGACAGAGTTGAGATGGCAGCCAGTGACAGAGTGGGGGGGTGGGTGGCAATTTCAGTCTGAATACAGACCGTGAAAGTGGGGCCTCTTATTCCTACCCATTTTTGGGTTAGGAGCAGGAAGTGTCAGAAAAATGACCAAAGGGATAACTGGCCACAGAGTGGCACAAGGACAGAGTCTGGAGGTGGTGGAAGCATCAGTAGGCCAAAGAGTGGCACAAGGACAGAGTCTGGAGGTGACGGCAGCATCAGTAGGTCACAGAGTGGCACAAGGACATAGTGTGGAGGTGGCATCGGCAGGCCAAAGAGTGGCACAAGGACATAGTGTGGAGGTGTCATCGGCAGGCCAAAGAGTGGCACAAGGACATAGTGTGGAGGTGACGGCAGCATCCATAGACCACAGAGCGGCAAGGTGACAGTGTGGAGATGGCAGCAGCATCAGGAGACCACAGAGCTGCAAGGTGACAGTGTGGAGATGGCGGCAGCAGCATCAGGAGACCACAGAGCTGCAAGGTGACAGTGTGGAGATGGCGGCAGCAGCAGCAGCATCCACCCCTGATTCATCTTGACAAAGGTCAGTCTCTCCCTATTTTGGGTGGATAGGCGAGTTCTTCTTGGGGTAACTATGGCCCCCGCTGCACTAAACACCCACTCTAATGCCACACTACTGGCCCGGCAGGACAGCTTTTCCAGGGCAAACTCGGCCAGTTGCGGCCACAAATCCAGTTTGGCTGCCCAGTAGATCTTCAATGACGGCTGGCAGGGTGCACTCCAAGTATGCCACCACCTGCTGGTTAAGGTTCTGCTCTATGTCTAGCTGCTGGTTAGTAGTTTCTTCACTTTGCAGGTTTAGAAAGCTGCTCATCAGTGACTCTAGACTGAGGCTGCTGCTGATGGAGCTGGTACTGCTCCTGCCACCCCACCCCTCCACAGCAGCTATGACAGTGGAACGTGAGTGCAGAGGGCCCCCCCGGTCAGACCTGTGAGGATGGATGATGGTGCAGATAGGCAGCAGCCGACTACATAGGATGTCTCTGTAGTACTTCAGTTTGTCCTCCCTCTCAGCGAGTGTAAAAAAGGCCCCCCCATTTTGGACCGGTAGCGAAGGTCCAACAAGGTGGAAAGCCAGAAGTCATCCCTCTGCCAAATGGTGACAATTCGGCTGTCACTGCGCAAGCAAGTGAGCATGCAGTGGGCCATTTCTGCAAGGGACTCCCTGCTTCTATCTCCACTGCCTCATCCTCCTCATCTCCCTCTTGCTCCTGCTCCTTCTCTTCTGTCACCTGAGTAGAAAAACCACCCATTTGGCTATACATTGCCTTTGATCCAATGTCCTCCTCCTCCAGTTCAGCCCCCACAGTGCTCATGTGGCTGTGAGATCTAAGCGCCACGTCTCCAGTCCCCTGACCAGCCAGATTTACCAGCATCTGTTCCAGGGCATGAAGTAGAGGAATGACGTTGTTCCTCCTCAAAGGGCCTGAGCAAACGGCAGGTGTCACGCATGAGCTGCCACTGGCTGACATCAAAGTTACACATGGGAGTACTCCTATCCGCTTGGATCATCAAGAATTCATTGATGGCCTTTCTCTGTTCGTATAGTCGGTCCAACATATGGAGGGTGGAATTCCAACGGGTGGAAACCGTTGGGGGATGCCGTTCTGCCGCTCAAGGAGGGTGTTCTTTGCGGTGTACTAGTGGCTGCGAAGTGCATGCAAAGTTTTCTGGCCATTTGTATGTCTTCCAGATGGATGGAAGACTTCAAAAACCGCTTGAAAACATGTGCCATGCAGGGTGCATGGCTCAGACTTCCTTGACGCAGCACAGACACAATGTTCTTCCCGTTGTTGGTCACCATGGTTCCGATTTTCAGTTGTCGTGGACAAAGCCATGATTCCATCTCTTGATTAATCACACAGAGCAGTTCCTCCGTTCCCCCAGGCAAACCAGGTACAGAACAGCGTGACACCGCCCTGCCCTGCACATGTGGTATGCTGGAGGGGCACTGTGATATTTCCCTGCAGTGGAGGCTGAGGACACGGTGGAGGATGAGGAGGCAGAGTCGGACATTGTCGCAGGACCAAGGGCCTGAGAACGTGGAGGCGGAAGCAGCGTCACCTGGCCCAATTGCTGCTGTGGCTGTGCATAAATCACATTCACCCGGTGGGCCGTAAAGGACATGTATTGTCCCTGACCGTAGTTACAGCTCCACACGTCGGCACTGCCGTGCACTTTGGCAGACACCGACAGGCTCGAGGACTGGCCCACCTTCTGTTCTACATATTTGTGCAGGGCTGGTATTGCCTTTTTTTGCAAATGACGGCTTGGGACTGTCCACCTCGGCTCGGCACAAGCCATCAGTTCTCTGAAAGGTGCAGAGTCCACCACTTGGAAAGGGAGGGACTGCAGCAACTTGGACAGGAGCACATTCAGCTTCTGCACCATTGGATGAGTGCACGCATACTGTTGTCTCTTCGCAATTGATTGCTGACGGAATGACCAACAAGGAGTAGGAGCATCTGGACCAGGAGAAGGTGTAAATGACATACAGCTCCCTTCGGCTGAGGTGGTGGAGCCTTGACTGCCTGAAAGCCGGTGCGTGCCACTGGGTGATGCAGAGGTTGCTGCGGCAGGCTTGACCACCACATCGGAGCCATGGTTCTCCCAGGCCACTTTATGGTGATGCTGCATATGTTGACGCAGGGACGTGGTGCCAACATTTTGGCATCCTGGCCACACTTCACCTTCTGCCCACAAATTTACATATGGCCATGTTAACCTCCTCCGGCGTCTTAACAAAAAACTGCCACACCGCTGAGTAGGTGATTTTACCCCCAACACTCGGCACTGACTGACTGCTACCGCCGCTGCCTCCGTGAACCCCTGCATCCATTACTTCCGGGCAGGTAGTCTACCCCGGGCACGTTTGGCTCCCGACCTCCCACTGCGGCCACCCTGCTGACTACCAGCCATGCTACCACCTTGATGGCCAAGCTGCTGCCTCACAGGCAAGCTGCCACCCTCTTCTCCTGATGATGATGATGATGAAGCCTCTTCTTCACCCGGCTCCGAAGTGCGATGGGCTTCATCATCATCATCATCAAGTAGTGTATGCACATCACTGATGTCCTCCTCAACGGTCTCGGTCAGCAGCCTGACCGCTCGCAACACCTCCTCCCACGCCACTCATCACTACTTGCCTGCTTAGTGGAGAAAGCGGCGAATGTCTCCTCCAGATCTTGGCTGGGCAGTAGTGAGGGCACAGGGTCTGCTCCCGGGCCATGCCAACTAAGGGTTGTGTCTGACGAACCCACAGACTGTTGGCTGGGGGTCTTTGATGTCATTTGGTATGAAGTGGATGACCAATTTTGGATCGCGAATACGAATGCACAAGCGAGCTTCCGATTTTGCTTGATGAATCAGTCAAGGGCAATATCTCAACCAGTTAAAGACAGCTATTGTTTGGTGCTTGCCAGTTTTAAAATCAGCAATAGTCCCACAGAAAAGAGGGGAAACATACAGAAACAGATTGGGAAGGGAAAAGAAAGAAAGAAAAACCATAGTAACAAAAACTCTCCATGTAAGGAGGACCATAGAAAAAACAGGATTAACAACCTGGAAAACACCAGTAAAGAGTGTGCCGCTACCCTCACACTGACTGCAAGAGGGCGAGACTCTCAATGGTGTCACGGATTTGCCACAAGTATTGGGAAAGTGGACCCTCTGTGCAATCTACACGTTTGGTGAGGATATGAGCTGAGGCGCAGAGTCTAAGGAATTGCCTGGTGTTTCACCAGAGCACCCCACAAGGAGTGATAGACTTTGCCGCAGACGGCGCTCAGGTTGCGGCACTCAGACACACCCGTGCAGACGGCAGCTGACTGCAGATAGAACTGATGCATAGTACCAAATCAATAGGCAATCTCGTAAACCAGAGCAGAACCAGGTCAGGGCAGGTGGCGAACAATCGAAGACTAACAAGTGAAGGTCAGAACCAGGGAACCAGCACTTAGAAACAGACACAAGCTGGAGGCTCAGGTAACACACCTATTGCAAAGGCAAGGATTGTCAGTCTGAACACAGCTTATATTGTGAGGATAACAGGCAGGCTGGGCGGGGATTGAATGAGCAGGTGCAAATGAATGAGCTGAAAAACTCTGGCGACGTCTCTACCTCTAAACCTGCCTACCTGCTGATCTGACATATACCTGGTGAACAACAAGTATGAGATCAGCTGTGCTGCCGATCTGTGACAGTACCCCCCCCCCCTAGGGCCCCTCCTCAGAAGGGATCCCCCCCGACTTCTTGGGAAACCGCCTATGAAAGTTCTGCGTGAGATACCCAAGATCGTTCTTCTGGATCATAGCCTTTCCAATGGAGGAGATATTGCAGTTTGTCACGGAGCAGTCTAGAATCAATAATGGACTCTACTTCAAACTCTTCCTCAGAATCCACCTGGACAGGAGCAGGAGGAGAGGATTTGTGGGAATAACAGTTTAGGAGATATAACCCGCAGACGTATATGCTTGGTGGACAACCAGACCTTATCTACCAGTGCAAATCTAGGAGCAGTGCTCCTCTTTTTATCTGCCCATGTCTTGTGGCGAAGAGAGGATTTATGCCACACCCTCTGAGCATCTTCCCAGATTTCATGGAAGCTGGCTCTGACTTCTGCTGTGGCCTGAACTTCTGAACTAGAAGGAAGGTACTCTGGGGTGACACCCATAGGTCAGGAAGAAAGGGCTGAAACCAGTAGATCTGCTGACACGGCTGTTATGGGCAAACTTACCCCAAAGGAAGTAATTCATTTCAATTGTCCTGCCTGGCTGATACATAGGGACAGAGAAATTGTTCCAGGCACCAGTTGACTCTAAGTCTAGCCATTGGACTGTGGATGGTAGGCTGAAGAGAAGTCCAGCTGAATCTCCAACAGATGACTTAGGGCCCTCCAAAAATGAGGTGTGAACTGAACTCCTTGATTAGAGACTATGCTGGAGGGAGGACCATGGAGGCAGAACACTTCCTGGAGGAAGATTTTAGCCAAGGCTGGAATGAAGGAAGCCCTTTCAACAGAATAAAGTTAGCCATTTTGTATATACGATCCACTACAACCAAAATAACTGCAACCATTTGATGGAGGTAGGTGCGTGATAAAGTCCATGGAAATATGGGTCCAATGACACTTAGGTACAGGCAGAGGAAGAATTGGACCAGATAGTAATCTTCTTGGGACTTTGTTTTGAGCACATTTGTAGCAGGCAGCAATGAAGTCTTTAGCATCTTGATGTAATATTGGCCACCAATACAGGCGTGGGATGAAGTCAAAGGTTTTTTGCAGCCCTTGGTGACTGGCAACCTTAGAATAATGCCCCCATGCAAGGATACAGGATGGAGACATTTTTTTTACAATTTTTTTTCCAGGAGGAATGGTTTTCAAGGGGGCAGCCAACAGAATTCTGGAAGGATCAATGGTGTGTGAAGGTTCAGGTTCAGTATCCTCAGAATTAAAGGAGCAAGACAAGGCATCTGCCTTCTTAGTCCCAGGGTGAAAGGTAAGTGTGATATCAAATCTAGAGAAAAATAGGGCCCAGCGAGCCTGCCATGGATTAAGTCTTTGGCCAGTTTGGAGGTACAAGAGATTCTTGTGATCTGTGTAAATCGTGACAGGGAAGAGAGCTTCCTCAAGAAGATGACAATTCCTCCAGTGCAAGTTTCACAGCCAGTAGCTCTCGATCCCCTATAGTGTAATTCCTTTCTGCAAAAACTTCCTCGAGAAGAAGCCACAGGAAGGCAATTTGTCAGAGGAACCTTGCTGGGAGAGAACAGCCCCTACCCCCCACAGCGGATGCATCAACCTCAAGAAAGAATGGCTTACTTGGGTCAGGGTGCATTAAGACAGGAGCTGATGTGAAGGCCCGAAGAGCCTTCTTAGGCCACAACTTGCAGTTGGCCCCCTTCTTGGTAAGGGCCCTGATAGGAGCCACAATGGAACAGTAATCCTTAATAAACAGTCTATAGTAATTGGCAAAGCCAAGAAATCTTTGAATTGCTTTTAGTCCTTGTCCACTTCAGAACAGCAGAAACCTTTCCAGGGTCCATACGTCATCGCTGATTGGAGACAATATAACCCAGAAAAGGCACTTCAGGGAGTTCAAAGAGACATTTATCCAATTTGGCATAGAGTCCATTCTCTCTAAGGTGTAGAAGTACAGTCTTTACATGTTTCCAGTGCGTTAGAAGGTCCCTGGAAAAGATTAGTATGTCATCCAGGTATACTACAACACAAGTGTAAAGGGGGTCACGGAAAATGTCATTAACAAAGTTCAGAAATACTGCAGGGGCATTACAAAGCCCAAATGGCATGACAAGGTATTCATAGTGACCATCCCAAGTGTTGAAAGCGGTTTTTCACCCATCCCTCCTTTGCTTCGAATGAGGTTCTAGGCTCCACTCATATCTAGTTTAGTGTAAACAGTGACAACCTGGACACGGTCAAACAATTTCCGAAATCAGAAGCAAAAGATATCTATTTTTAAACGTTATTTTGTTTAGGCCCCTGTAATCTATACAGGGATGCAGAGACCCATCCGTCTTACGGACAAGAAACCAGCACCAGCAGGTGAGGTGTACTTGCAAATGAAACCTGTTTCGAGGTTCTCTTTAATATTTTCAGCCTGAGTCTCAAATCTAGGCAGGAGATAGACACGGCCACAAGGAGGCATAGTTCCAGGTAAGAGCTCAATGGAGCAGTCATAAGGGCAGGGTCTCTGCCTTTTGTTTGGAGAAAACATCCACAAAATCTTTGTACGAATCAGGAAGGCCTGGCAAGGGTACAGTCACAGTCAGCCAAACGGAACATGCTGGTTCAATCTTTAGAAATACACAGTTGTGATAACAGCTGGAACTCTAGGACAGAATGTTTCCAGAAACCCAGTCTATAACTGAAGAGTGTTGGTGGAGCCATGGCTTGCCTAGAAGGAGTTGATTGACTAGCTTGGGCATTACCAGGAATTTCAAAGTCTCAAAATGAAGGGCACCTACCCGTAAGGATAGTGTCCTGGTCTTGAAACAATTGGGCTCAGGGATTACTGTACCATTGAAATAGGAATGGGAGTTTTCAGGGCAACCTAAACCTGCTGCTTAGAAACTATGCTCTGATCCATAAAGGTGGCTGCAGCACCAGAAGAATAATCTGATAATCAGGAAAAGAAAAAAAAAAAAAAAAAAAAAAAAAAAGAGCTGAACTGTGTATGTAATCTTTTTAAAGGAAATGCTGAATGAACAGCCTAGGGAATCCTCCCTACCATCCTCTAGGCCAAGGCTTTTGGGTGCTTGAGAGGACAGTTATTTGTGTAATGTCCATTACCTGTACAACACAAATATAAGTTTTGCGATCAATGGCACGCACGCTCGGAGGCTGGCAGTTTAGACCGGTTAGTCTCCATGGGTACTGCTGAAAGTTCAATAGCCTCTAGTGAGTTAACAAGAGGCATAGGAGCTTGTGGAAATTGCACGACACGTTCCTGGCGATGTTCCAAGAAATGTTAGTCAGTTTTAATTGCCAGCTGCATGGTGGCATCCAGACTCCCAGGTGGGGGATAGTGCACAAGAGAATCTTTATTCTTTTCAGACAGTGCTAGACAGAACTGAGAACAGAATCTGCCATTCCACTGTGAATCAGCAGACCACTGGCGAAACTCTGTCTCTGGCGCAAGGAACAGAAAGCAAATTCGGCAGAAGACCAAGTGCCTGCAAAAATAATCTTACAGAAAAAAGGGCAGGATTACCAGGTAGCAAACTGAAAGCCCAGGACTGAGGATCACCTTGCAATAAGGACATCACAAAGGCAACAAGGCAAAAAGTAGACAAGCATTTTTGAAGTTTGCAAACATCTTTCAGTCACCAGAAAAACGATCTAGCAAATCCACATTTTGCTTAGGTGCAGGAGAGATGGTAGCAGGAGCAACTATAGGAGCTTAGGAAAAAGCAGCAGCAGCACTGTCCTGCAGGGAGGTCTGGAGTTGCTGCATGCGAGAGGATAAGTCCTCACCCGTGCAGACGGCAGCTGACTGCAGATGGAACCAAAACCTAGTACCAAATCGATAGGCAATCTCGAAAACCAGAGCAGGACCGGGTCAGGGCAGAAGGTGAACAATCTAAGTCAAACAAGCCAAGGTCAGAACCAAGGAATCAGCACTTAGAAACAAGCTGAAACCACAGGTAACATCTTTTGCAAAGCCAAGGAGTGTCAGCCTCACTATATATACAGTAAGCTGTGTTTCTACTAACAGGCAGGCTGGGCAAGGGCTGAATGAGCAGGTGCAAATAAATCAGTTGGAAAACGCCTCTACCTCCAAGGACTGGACAGAGCAGCCTGAAGCAAGCTAAGGAGACAAACTGCTGCTGATCTCACATATCTTGTGAACAACAAGTACCAGATTAGCTGTGCTGCTGATCTGTGACAAATGGGGGGGGGGGGATCATGTGTCAAACAACGGGTTGCACTGACACTAGATTTAGAAAATGCACTAAAAAGATTACTGTAAAAAATTAGCTTAAACATAGCCAAATATTGCAGGGAGAACTACTCTTAGGCCACGGTTGCAAGTAACGCTTATAAAACTAAAGTTTTGGTAATATATCTAAAACAGGGAGAAAGGACTGTTTTTTTGTGGCTATACTTCAAAATGTTTACCATAAATACTTAGGTTCCATATAAAAAGGTAGTACAATATTATACAATGATAATAGCAAAAACACAAAGAAAAACGCCAGGTTTACAATACACAGGCCACCTGACAAGACATTATTCTTGGGAATGATAGTGTCAATTCTGAAGCGTTTCACTCACCGGGCTTCCTCAGGGAATATGTAGGGACCTTTCTAATGACTGTATAACAAAGCAAAATAGAATTTCAGTGTTTAAGCAATCACATATATTGTACAATGGTTTAAAAAGAGCTTTAGTTATACCCTCCACATTGTGTCAAAATGTCAAATAAGCCTAGTAACCAACATTCATATCACACAAATAATATATCTGATACATATGTTATAATTTGAATCCACCTCTAATCACTCACTCCTAATTAACCCCCCTAGCGTTCTAATTCTGTCAGTTTTTTGATGCAAAAAGTGATCCTAATGTTTTTTGCATATAAATTTTTGATTATATTGTGAGCCTGTAATTCTTAAGATAAACTCCCGGGTATGATAATATTATAATCATAAATTATAATATAATACATAATTATAAATAATTTAAAAAAATAATGAAATAGACAATGTAATTTAAAATAAAAAAAAATTAAAAATGTACTTTGTATGTTGTATAGTGTTTTTTTTACTGTAAAACCCATTTAATTTACAGTTACATTGTAATCTGCTTTTAAATTTCCCGGCCAATTCATCACCACTCGCATCGCCCGGAGGATGTCTTATCCTCCCGGGTGATGCGAGTGGGGATGTCCCGCCCGCCTCCCCCCGATGCTGCTCTGCATCTCCAGGGAGATGCAAAGCACAATGCAGACCTTCTACTCGGTAATCTGCCCCCTGATGGACCGGCGCCCCGGCTTCACAGCAGGACCATCAGATTGCCGCTGGAGCGCGGGGCAAAGGTAAGGGAGGCTTCTAAAGTTACCCCGAGTGTGATTATTAACTATCACCTTCACATCTTATATTTCTGATTGGTGTTTAATTGAACAAGATTATCTTGAAATCATTACCCACAATATTTAAACCTGATTATCTTTTAGAATAAATATGAAACAAATTCATATCTTAAAGAATGCCTGAACACCACTAATGAACCACCATATTGTAAGTCTCTTTGATTCTTTATTAAAACTATGTTTGGTTGTTTATATTACCTGCCTAGTAGACTAACATACAGTTAGGTCTATAAATATTTGAACAGAGACAACTTTTTTCTAATTTTGGTTCTGTACATTACCACAAGTCATTTTAAATGAAACAACTGAGATGCAGTTGAACTGCAGACTTTCAGCTTTAATTCAGTGGGTTGAACAAAGATTGGATAAAAATGTGAGCAACTAAAGCCCTTTTTTAACACAATGACTTCATTCTTTAGTTATTGTATACAGGGTACATAAAAATCATACAAAAAACAATTAGGACAGTTAAAGTGTTATGAAGGAAACAAGCAGTAAGGACCAATATCAAGTTCACACCATGGAACCAAACATAGGCAAAGCTCCGTACACACGTCCAATAATTATCGTTGGAGATGAACGACCGATTGGCCAAAAAACGTTCTGAAAAAAGTGACCGATGCCAACGAATGAGGATAGTCATTGGAAATAAACGACTGGCACGGCACATCTGATTGGACGATGATCATTCACCATCTATCGTGTGTACGGTCATTCAGTGATCATGCATGCGCGATGAACGAACATTCTGTACAGGTGTTTTAACTGTACTGTGTGTGTATATATAATATACATATACACACACATACACACACACACACACACACACACTTATATTTCTATAAATATCTATTACTAATAAAGAGGACCTGTCATATGAATAATAAATATGACTTGTCATTCTTTTTCATTCATATGACAGGTCCTCTTTATTGGTAATAATAAATTGGTCAGTTTCCAGCGCAGTTCTACATCCTGTTTGTTCCAGCGCAGTTCTACATCCTGTCCAAGCATAATTCAAATTTAAAACTTACCTGGCAGTCAAGTAGAAATAAATGACAATTTTTTTTTACAATATTAATATTTATTATTTTTAATTAAAAAAAATCTAAAAACTATGATAAAAAAAATATGAGTTCCTTCTAATTTTTTTCATTATTTCTTGTTTAGGGGCACGCAGGTCCCTTCGTGCATGACGCACTTTCTGGTCCATGGCCTCGAGCTTGGCCATCCACTCTTTTTTGGGAAACAACATCTGTGTAGAAATAAAAAGAAGAATATTAAGTACACGTATAATGTGAAGCCGAAACATGGATATGAGACATTTTTGCATGAATATATGAATGCTTACCAACACTTCTCGCCATCTGTCCTGACACGCCTGGCTCAGGACTCTCGTTCTGCTTCTGGAACTTTAAGAGCAAACAAAAATAAAAAGTTAAATTACACACAATTATATGCAGCCTACCTCTCTAAAATTTTGGTACATACCTGGGTCAATATCCACCACAGATTCCACTACCTTCTCTGCAGGGGAAACCAGAATCAACTCTGCATAAAAATAAAATAAAAATATTTGAAATATATTTAAAATTATTATATTTTTAACATATTTAAAATACATATTTTTTTTTAATATTTAACAATATCCTACCTTCCACCTCAACCTGCTCCTCCGGACGCACCTGCTCCTCTACCTCCCGAGCAAGGTGTCCTAATGAATAAAAACAAATAAACACTGACAAAAAAAAAAAAAAAAAAAAAAAAAAAAAAAAAAAAAAAAACAAAAAAAAAAAAAAAAAAAAAAAAAAAAAAAAAAAAAAAATGTAAACCATACAATAACAAAGAAAAAAAAAAAAATTATATCAAAAAGCCAAAAAAACTCAAAAATGGTTTCCAAAAATATTATAGTACCTGAAAAGAATAATTTTACAAAACTAAAATTTACAAACAAAAAAATACTTACGTTTTTTGGCGATACAACGCCTTCCAGTGAGTCCCTCTCACGGTTTGGTAAATCAAACCACCTTTTCCGCAAATATATATATATATATATACACACATACACACATACATACACACACACACACACCTTCTCTAAAATCCGATTTTTTCCAGCATTCTGGGATTTGTAATGAGCCCTCCTACAATCATAATCCCACCTCTCCAGGATATGCACCAAAACCTCCATTTCCTCTCTTGTCATTGGTGAGGCACGGGTGGCTGGGCTGGCTCTTCGCTGTGACATCTCTCACGTGACAGGAAACAATAACAGAAGTGGCTGGATTTGCAAAGTGTTGTGGGAAATCAGAAATGCAAAGTGCAAAGTCCGTAACGCGGGTTCGTTCATACGAATATTCATCCGATAATTCGTCTGACCAACATTCTTGAGGTAGGTGATGCTGCATATTTTTATAGGTTATATTTTAATGTTTTGCACAGATCATGGCCTATGATGATTAATAATCCTGACTTAATGCGCAAGTTTATTGAGGCCTACAGATCCCATCCCTGTCTGTGGAAGTCTGCGGATTATTCCAATCGTTACATGAAATTGAAGGCATATACTGCTATGGTGGAGCTCTGCAAGACTGCGAATCCTGCAGCCAACATAAAATATGTGAAGCAGAAGATACAAAACCTGCAGACCGTTTTCAAAAAGGAAATGAAAAAAATAAAGTCTTCACAGCGGTCAGGTGCTGTAGCGGATGATATATACATTCCTAAACTATGGTACTTTAATCTGTTGGCATTCACCGCAGATCAGAATGAAGGTCGGCCATCGGTGTGCAGCCTGGAAGAAGCGGACTAGGATGCTGGGGAAAGCCTTGATGAAACGCCAGAGATATTTAAGACAGGACCAGGGAAGTTATTGAAAAATATTTTTATTATACAATTTATAAAAATACAGGTGCAACTACATATAGTACAGTATAAAACATAGTACAGATTTTTATTGCAGTCCTACAAACATTGTGGTATACAGACTATGTCATGCGATCCTGCCATTCTACTGCTCCAGTAGTGTTGAAGTACTTCAAGTACTTGCTTCGGTTTTCTCTAGCCAACACTGAAGCATCCTAAGGTACTGCAACCTGTAGATCCACTAGACCAGTGAATTGGTTACTGCTTTCGCCCAGTGCTGCTGTAGCAGAATCTTGCTTCATTAGAGAACCAAACGATGCACTGCAATTATTGTGGCATAGAAAATTATGTAGCAAACAGCAAGCATAGACTACCTTGTCAATTTTGTCCATGCGGAGATTGATAGCAGTATAGAATATTCAGAAGCAATTTGCTAGAATACCATTCTTAACCACCCTCCTAACACGAGATAACGTTAATTAATTTTTCCTGTTTGTCCAGGTTTTTTTGAGGATAGGGTTTTAACAGGTTTTCATGCAATGCAAATGCTTTATCTGCAACAAACACAAAGTTCATTCCCTCTACAGTTTGACTGTTTCTAGGAAGGTGCAGTTGCTTGTTCATCAGCTTCCTGTGAAATGGTGTACCATCCCAAACCCCTCCAACAGACATGCGCCCGTTTCTTCCTATGTCTACTAAAACAAATTCATAACGGGCATTAACTATTGCCATGAGCACAATGCTGAAAAACCTCTTATAATAATACAATACACCGTCTGCGCGTGGGGTAATTCTTACATGCTTCATCAATTGCTCCTCCACACTTTGGGAAGTTCGATAAATCTTGAAATTCTCAAGTGATGGCTAGCCATTCCACTGGTGTATCAGGAAACTGAAAGGAGTACATAGGAAGAGTTTAATATGCATAATACTATGTTCTGTTTATTTGTTCTATTTATTTTTCTTGCAGACTTCCTCCTGCAGTGAACCTGCAGAGAGCTCACCTGCCGGCACAACATCCACTCCGATGAGTTCCAACCAAAAAAGGTGTCAGAAGAGCAAAACATCAGGAGCTGGAAAAAAAAAAAAAGGAAGCTTTCAAAAAAGCCATGTCCATATTACATGAAAAAGAGGATCACTTGGATGGCTTTGGCTTCTATATTGTATCAAAACTGCAGCAGATGAGCCCAGAACAAGCAGGTGCTGTGGAGATCATCATGACAGATTTGGTGAACAAAGGGATGATGAATCAACTAAACCAATACCCTACCTATTCCTACTCCTACTCTCCATACCCGCAGCCTCACCCCTTCACCTGTACACACGCCACCGATATGAACCTCATCACCACCCTTCCTCCAGTACACCAAATCAGTACAGTTTTGGCAATGAAAGCCTCCATTTCATTGATTTATAGTGGGAGTGTGTCACAAATGTTAATTGTTTTTTTGCTGTTAGTATTGTTAAAATGGTTATTTATTGGTACTTATACGTTTTTATTGTCACTTTGTTAAATAAATGTTATCTTTTGGTTATGAAGCAAAATGTGTCATTTTGTTTTAACCACCTGAGCGTTACACTGATTTCTAGATTTCTGTTCCAAAAGGGAGGGAGAGGAAGCCGGCTGGCTTAGAAAAGAAAGCCGGCTGGCTTTCTCCTCTAAGCCGGCCGGCTTTTTCTTTTAAGGAGAGGGACACCCGGCGCTGGAGGACGACGCTGGAACATGGACCCGACGCTGGAACACGGAACCGACGCTGGATTAGCACAGCGGGACCAGGTAAGTGGGGATTTTAGTGTAGGCGAAAAAATACGGGGTTATGCAAAAGAGCAAAAATATTTAGTGCGAGAAATTATGGGCTTAGCGGTTGGGGGGTTAATGATTGTATGGGGCCTCTACCTTTATGTACTCCTTATTCAAGCAGTCGATAATTGCTGCACACGTCTCGGTGATGATATGACCCATTGCTTGCGGTGAGATCCCAGTGGAGAACTTCATGTCCTGCAGAGATCTTCCAATGGCAAGGTATCTCAGAGTAGCAATCAACCTCTGCTCAGGTGTAATGGACTTCTTCATGAAGGTATCTTGTTTCTGCAGAAAAGGTCCAACTGCAGAAAGTAATTGCTGGAAACAGGCATCTGACATACGAAGATAATTCTTGTAGTCATCTGGGAATGAGTGGCGCAGTTCTCATAGCAGATTCTCATGTGAAATGTTGTCTCGGTCCAACAACCAATCCTTACACCACATTCGCTGCTTCTTCTAAACGTCCTATTTTTCAGCAGACACATCAAAGCAAGAGGTGCTTTCTTCTTCCTTGAGAACACTTTGAAGGGCATATTGCACATAGGGAGAAAGGAACAGTGTGGTGAATGTCATTCGTTGACCCAATCGTTCATACACACTATCCACTTCCTCTGGTGCAGGTCACTTCCTGTATCGTTCAAACGATCGCACCTATCATGTGTACAATATCGTTGAACGATGGTGTCGTTATCTGCATGTACAGGATCGGTGCTATACGATCGTTCAAAGATATCGTGCAGGAACGTTGGTTGTTCGTTTACCAACGATAATTATTGGAAGTGTGTACGTAGCTTAAGACAATGGCTAAAAAGAAACAAGTCAATAAAACAAACTAGCATAGCTAGCAGTAACAGCTAAAGTGACAGGCACGTCAGGCGGCTTTAGATTATAACAATATACTTGGTAAATAGAAACAATGACTTGTAGCCAGGAAACAACCTAAAAAAGTAAATTTAAGATGGCCAATATACAAGGCAAGGTGAATCACAGTGTATCCTACATGCACCCGAGGATAAAGACTATGATGGTCAATGGGGTAATAAAAAAGCATGTAATCCACAGTTAATATTGCATTATACAGGGAAAATCATGTGGGGTCATGGTGGCTTCTATACTCTACAGAATTCTAGAATTGCATCTAGTAAAACCACATACTCCTAAGCTGTTCTCCAGTGCCATGGATACTACTTGTAAGATCCTTCATGTGCATATTTTAATTTACTCAGAGCCAGAGTGATGCAAGACCACATTAAAAAGACGTCTCACTACTGACTTTTTCCAGGTTTTTAGGAGGAACAAGTTGTAATGAAGAAAAACAAGACAGGGTCCTCGGAAGCCTGGGCATCAGTAAAATGCTGTGTAAATACATTGATTTCATATAACTGAATTGAAATTTGAAAGTGTTTTAGCAAACTGGTAAAATAACAAAACTTGTGTGAACATCCTAATATTTATGGACCTAACTGTAGTTACCAACAATTGGAAAAAAGGGACAAAGTTGGAGGCAGTCCCTCTGCAAATGGTGGGTGGGGTAACTAATTAATTAATAATGAAACAAAATGTAGTTTAGAACATTTTTAAAAATTAGGTTCTTTGCATTAGAACGAATAATGAATTCAGCATGTGAAATGCTGCAACCACAAAAGTGACACATTTTACAGAAACTGCTGCTGTAAAAAGTCTGATGAAGCAGTTGTTTTTGTGTCACTTTATTAAGCTGCAGTTCACCCGCCGATTACCCATCATACGTATTTTTTTCTTATCATGTACCTTCCATTTTGAAACTGTGATAAACCAAAAAAAAAAATTTATTTTAGTAACTTGGTTACTACTACTTTTATCATTATTAATGAAAGAAGGTGTGAAAGAGCCTGTGCAACAACATGAACAATGATCACTGAACTTTCCCACAGTATGACTTCGTAATTACTCTATTAAATCCAGAAAAACATTAAATCACCATGATCTCCACAGATAGTGGTATAGTGCAAAATCTCGTCACAACCAGGTTTTTTCATGTATAAAGCAAAACTCCAGCCTTAGCCTTTGCCATTTGGGCAGGTCCCCATTCTAAATTCCTCACATTGTAAATTAGAAGCCCTAGTTCTTTTTACCCCAGCCTTGCTGTCCCTGGCCCACCTAGGGCCTGTTCTTTTTAATTCTTTTAATCATAAATTAAGCACACTGGGGGGGATTATCCCAGCCTCCTGTTAAGGAACATATGTACAGCATCCTGCTGCACCTCCCACCAGCCATTATCTATCTGCATTGCATACAAGTGTAACCACTAATAGATAGCTCAAAGAAAAAACAATCTTGACTAATTTTGGCATCAGATAAATATTACATATAAATACATAAATTTATACAGAGTGACAGTCTTCTTTCTGGGATACCAGCAGAGACACGAATAGCACCTAGAAAGACTTTTCTGACAATGCATCTTTCCTAGTGGAACTTCAAGTGTATGGTTTAATGCCAGTTGTATTTATTTGGTATTCCATAAGGTGGCACTGATTTGTCAATGAACATTCATTTTTCTTTAAAGCTCAGCACTAAGCTGTACATAGCTGGAATAATAAAAGTATTACCATATAATTGATTTTCTCAACAGTACTAACTGTGAGCAACACAATTCTTTGATGGTGTCCAGCTGCATCATAAGAATGCTAAATGTTTGTGGTCACAGCTGAGACTGCCTTTGGGAAGGAGACTGTTAAGGCATTTATAATGTAAGAGGCGTGTTGCTTAGGGAGAAACATGTTCAAGATTGGAGATCCTTTCTTTTGGGCATGTTTCATTGTAAGCAGCAGTAAATATATTAAATCTACCAAACTAGAATTATTCCCATTGCTATTTGCGGGCTTTTTTTGGGAAGCAGCATCCAAAATGTGGAAGGAAAACTGGTGAGTTTTTATGCTTTTTTAGTATTGCAGCTCTGTATGCAAGATATGTGGAACTACTAGCTGTAACAACGCTGTTTATTTACAGGATTAGGATTCCAGGTGTAAGACTGCTTTTGACTTTATTTGTGATTCATACAACCAGCCAAGCTCAGGTGAGATGATGATAATAAAAATGTAAATATGGTACCCAGTCATGTTTGTGTGTTCTTCATTTGACATAAAAATGTAGTAACAGTAAGGGTTGTACAGGCATTTGGGATGGTGAAATAACTCAAATTGATCTCTGAAGTCTGTATACACTATTCTTCAAAGAACATTTTTTTCAAAAATCCAGAAGCTCTCGTCAGTAATTAAAGAAACACGTACAATAATTGGGATGTTTATGGAACGTTTATGATTTGTTTAGCTTTAACTTGTATATTACAACATAGATTCTTGTTATATATATTTTACTACATTTTGGCCTGACATGGTGTACCAAGACTACCCCTACTTTGGCTGCTAGTTACCTACCTAATGTAGCAGATTACTGGACTTGTATCCCTGGTCTTATCAGTGGACTAAAAAATGTTCTGAAATTCCTCATGTGTACAACTTCTTGTCCCCAGCTGCTGAACACAAACCTGTCAGGGAGGTCATCAGCACTGGTAAACTCCTCACTCTCTATAGCAAACATGGAGAAACATGTCCACACAGGCATGTGAACTATGATAACAATGTGCTTTTTACGAACTTTGCCATTTAAAAATTTGGTTTTAGTAACTCTACATGATACAACTTTATCTATGCATGCAGAACATTATGTGGAATTTTTAAAATATAAATGTATTTATTTACATGTATTTTGCTCATGTTACTCCTTTGAAAACCTTGCAAGTATCAAAAATACTGTTCATCTGCTAGAAATGCATTTAACATTAGTGGTGTCAGTCATGCCTTGTAGTCCTAAACTATATTCATTGCCTTCCTATCCATAGCGTACGGACTGACATGTAGGTCAAGATAAGAACAGGAAGAGCTAAATAGTTTCTTTTCAACACAGGGAATGTACATTTTTTGCCCTTATAAATTAGGTATAACAAAACACTTTTAAAATTCTAAGTAAAAGACCAAAAGGGAGCAAAGTAAAGAAGTAAATTGTTAAGTAAGTGTTACCTTTAAGCCCTAGGAATGTTGGTCTTTCTGATCACCTTTTTGATGTCTGTCTTTTTCATAGTAGGTAAGAGACAGTGGGAGTATGCAAAGTAAGAGAACAGTACACTCTTCTTCTGGACTATGGACAACATGGGGATCATGGACTACTTGCTCTAGTTCATGTGGAAATGGAGTGATACTTAGAAGTCGCAAGTGTATAAGGTGCATGAACCAATCATTTTGTAACTGCACAATTAAAAAGCACACTGCTGTATTTAATAGGCAGCTTTTAGTATCAGAAAAAATTGTGAATAAAGTGTTCCTAACATCATAATCTGCCCATAACCGT
This sequence comes from Pyxicephalus adspersus, assembly GCF_032062135.1. Taxonomy (NCBI): domain Eukaryota; kingdom Metazoa; phylum Chordata; class Amphibia; order Anura; family Pyxicephalidae; genus Pyxicephalus; species Pyxicephalus adspersus. Next base: position 58,749,234 of record NC_092860.1, read on the forward strand.
ATAACTATCTATATCCCTTACTATTTCCCCTACTTGAACCCTCAAAGCTTAACCCCCAATACTGAACCATAGGGACAAAGCTAAATCCAATATATATATATATATATATATATATATATATATATTTTTTTTTTTTTTTTACTTTGCAAAAGGCTAACACAAAGGCACATTGACTGCATATTCAGCAACATGTATAATCCATAGAACTAACAGAACATTAAAAATAATTAAATCTGTGTTCTAATAAGAATATTCTTTTCATTTTAAAATGTTAGCTTTTGCCTAGAATTCCACTGTGCCTTTCTTTTTCAAGCAACCCACAGGCCAGCATACCATAGGGTTGTTATTTCTTGAAATCGATTCAACTCCAAAATTTAGTAAATTATATGAATGTTTAGCCTTGAGGATTTAGGGCATATGCTTAACAAAAATGAACAAAGCACTTGGGGGTAAGTGCCATATGCCCCGTTGTATAAAGCTTGTAATTTTTATTGAGGCATTTGTTTACAGTGGATTAGATTGTAAAGAAAATTTATTAGAACATTTTACCTTCTTTAGGGTTACTTCAAAAGACACATGTGTGGGGGAGCTACGACAATACAAATCATGTCAGTCCAAGGTAAGTCTGCTGGGGCCAGGGTGGAAGAACAAGATCAGTAAAATGTACCATCCCCAGCACACACATATACATATATATATATATATATATATATATATAAATAAATAAAATTCATATGGAGCAGACATACTAAAAGTGTTATCCATTGTCCTGTTTATTCCATGCCACTGTTACCGAGTTTAGTTTTTTTTTTTTGCTGGGCTGTGGCTAATTTCAGCATATGGAATCATTATGCATTTGTATAAATATGTTGGTGGAAGATATGGCTGATATTATGCTTTTTACTAATAAAAGCTAAGTTAAATAAGACCAGAGGCACAATTGGGGTAGGAATATCATACAGAGGAACGATTGTCAGAGCAGACAATGCGTTTGTCATATTTCACTTCAGTATTTTCACCTACATCAGAACCAGGTAACATACAGTGTGAGATCACCCGTAGCAACAGGGGGTGTTTCAAACAGGAAACCAGGCCAGCAGGTTAAAAGTACATCAGGGGTTTTATTCACAAATACTATTTCCACACAAAAACAGGCAAAATAAAATAAACAGCAAAAATAAAGCCTGGCCACTTGGCCTCTAACTCAATGTTATTTCCCTTAACTATCAATCCAGCCTAATGCTGTGCAGGACTCTAAGGCCCTAACCATACATATTTTCCAACAAAGTCTATGTCTTTACTCACAGTTCACCTTGGCCCTCCTCCCAGCTCACCAGCCAAGACAGACACAGGAATAGGCAGGCTGGGAAATTATATCCCCAACCTAATTTCCAGGATGCATTTCAGGTGAGACAGTTACACCTGATCATACCCAGGCCTCTTTCGCTCCCCCACCTGGCCAAGAAGCTCATTGTCATTAAGCCTGGTACTTCAACCCCACCTTCAGATCAAAAGGAAAACTGACTAAACAGAAAAATACTCTGTGTATAACTTGTATCTGGGGAAAATGTACCTGTCAACCTAGACGAAACCCTGTCATTTATTTGGCCAGCTGTAACAACAGCTATAAAAGTATGGCTGAAAACACATTTTCAGCTTTAGAAATATAAAAATGTTTCTTACCCTGTTGGTCCCTAATAGAAATGTTCCCTTTCAGGAACTGTTGATAATTTAAAGTATATGTTAAGATAAAAAATGTTATAGTGTGGGAAAAAACCCTACAAAGTTACTTATGCAGTGTTTTCCTTCACTTCCTGTCTTTGAAGCACAACAGGAAATAGGATTAATTCTCACAAAAGCCAGCAAAATTGTAGACACTGTTGTATTTGTCTAAATTGAATTTACCTTCACCCTTTTCTCTGGATTGTCCAACAATTTATGTTTCTGTATCAATAATTACCAGGAGAAAAGGAAAACATGAATCTCTTCAGCGAAGGCAAACAATAAAAACTTGACTTACAGTATACCTTAACCACCTGAGCGTTACACTGATTTCTAGATTTCTGTTCCAAAAGCGTCACAGGTTTTCATGAAATTTTTTTTTTTAAATTGTAGACCTGTAACTTACAGAAATATGTCCGAATAGGGTTCTAGTAGATATCATGAATATAAAAAATGTTTGAAACACACAATCATGTAAAAAAAAAAACTTTTAATAAAATTAAAGGAAAAACACAAAAATCAGCTTAAACAAGAACACATAAATAAATGAAAAATACTGAAAATGCGATAATTCGGTATAATGTATAATAATATTTTTTTCTAAAACACCTCCCTAGTGTCCGTCACATACCTATAGACAAAACCACATAAATATATTTTCTATTATTTTGTATTGGATTGGATACAGGACTTTGTATTAAATCCAATACAAAATAATAGAAAATATATTTATATCATCGACGGGCGCACGCACGCGCATCATCAGAAATCGCCGAGGGACGCGTACGCAAATGCCGGGTATTCTAATTCTTTCCAAACTTCCATGCAAAAAGTGTTACATTTTTTGCATGGAAATTTATTTTGGATTGTAGGCTCTAATTCACCGAATTACCGCATAACTCACCAAAATATGTCCAAAATTTTATAAATTTAATAATTAAATTTTTTTTATAAAACATAAAAAAAACATAAAAAAAAAAATCTTTAAAAAAAACTAAAAAAAGTTAAAAAAAAAAAAGTGTAAAATGTAATGTACAGTAGCTTATATAATATATATAATACAATTATATATATATTATATAAGGATTTCTTTGTATTGAACTCAATACAGCTTTTTTGTATTGAGTTCAATACAAAGGAACTCAATGCAAAATTTTGAATTTGCCGCCCCGCCTCCCTCCCGCGCCGACGCACGCAGCGACGTCACCGGGAAACCCCGGTGATCGTCTCTGCACTCGCCGGCTGAACACAGAAGACACAAGACGTGTCCGGAGGAGCGGAGGGAGAAGGTGAGTATTTTTTTTTTTTTTTTTGTCCAGCGATCGACGCTGGATAGGGAGAGGCACAGGGATAGGGACAGGGAGAGGAGGGAGAGGAAGCCGGCTGGCTTAGAAAAGAAAGCCAGCTGGCTTTCTCCTCTAAGCCGGCCGGCTTTTTCTTTTAAGGAGAGGGACACCCGACGCTGGAGGACGACGCTGGAACATGGACCCGACGCTGGAACACGGAACCGACGCTGGATTAGCACAGCGGGACCAGATAAGTGGGGATTTTAGTGTAGGCGAAAAAATACGGGTTTAACCAAAAGAGCAAAAATATTTAGTGCGAGAAATTACGGGCTTAGCGGTTAGGGGGTTAAGGCATTTTATATCAAAATATCAAATGTGACATTTTGTCCTTATGTACATATGGATCGAACACTGTACACTGCACCAGTTACAAGGCAATAAGACTTCAAGCATGATAACATTTAAGTAGTTGTTTTCCTATTGATAACTATTGATAAGAATTTTATTAGCTATTCATGCTGGTTTGTGATTTTACAGCCGTGCCCTGCAGATGCTGTGCCTTTCAGAAATGTGCAGTGTGCTCTCTACAACAACAGACCATTACCAGGTTCATCTGAGCAAGCATACAACTGGGTACCATTTAATGGAGGTAATGTTACAATAATGTTACCTTGAATAATGTGTAAAATCCACAGACAGTTCTGATTATGCATTCCTCATTACAATTACACCACGATTTATGTTTAGCCTGTTGTTCTGAAATATATCAGGTATTAATCGTAATCCAGCTAAAAGCACAAATCTTAAATGTAGATTCTTTTTTAATTAGGTATTATAGTCATCTACAATATTACATTAAGTGCACATTCACATCAACTAAATTACAAAGCATCCAATGCAAAATACAATGAAAAACCAATTACTTTCAAAGTGCCCAGTTCGCAACAGTGCATGTTGGTATGTGCTGAGCAAACATACATTTTCAACCAGTGAATTTGTGACAATGCCTTGTGATTAGGCTGGCCTTTAAGCAAATAAATAGCTTGCTTCCTTCTACCCCCTGCTGCCAGTAAAAAGTGGGGATTATGTAAAGCAAACTAAAAAAATAGTTTACTCGGGTTCCCAGAAGACAGGGGTGACATCACTACAGTCTTAGTAGTGATGCCATTATTCAGAAGTGTAGCTAAGTAGTTATTTATGTATACAAATGCATCATGTTTAATCATGTTAACATGCACTGTAGAATTCAGGCATAAAGTTGGAATTGCCTCCGTACTTTAGGTAGAACACCTTTCACTTTTTTTTAGAAGTAGAAATGAGGAATCTTCTCAACTGGTGAACACACCTTTCCCCATTGGTAATACAAATTAAAAAGAAATGTTTGTTTAAGTTGCACTTTAGAATCATTCTTTTAGAACCCTATTAATTTTGTTGCCATTATAATAAGAGATGGGATAACCCATATAATAATGTTCTCTGATCTTACCTTGTGAACTCCAGAGTAGTAAACTTTATTTAAACATATTCTCAATAACAGACAATATTGTCACATGACAAAGGTCCAGTATGAGAGATAAAACTGTATAAGAGCATACACAATATTACATATCTTAACGACTTTATTTACTTTGTAAACTTGTTCCTCCCCCCAAAAAGTATTGAAAGATTGAAATTTACTGTATGATTTAATAATCTGTATGCATGATAATGAGTAATTATCTATCATAGTCATGTCAACCATATGCATAATTTCAGCTCCTAATTCCTGTGTTTTAAACTGTTTGGCTGTTGGATATAACTTTCATTATACCTTTGGGCGAGTACTGGATGGAACCAGCTGTGGAGCAGAATCTGTTGGTACCTGCATCAGCGGCAATTGTCTGGTAATAATCTTTAAATTAGCATTATGAGAAATTAAACAAGCATATTGTGGGTCAACACGTTTTCATTCAGCACACCTGATTGTCTACATTCCTAAGCATTTCTATTCCGGTCTAGCTGCTGAGGTTCAGTTATAAACCCAAACTAAACTGAACTACTCCAATAACAAGTTAACCTGTCAGTTGTTACCTCTCCTAATACAAATGTCAATTGTTTAGGTGATGTGATCCTTTTGGTATTTCTTATTTCACAGACAGCAGGGTGTGATGGGGTACTGGGATCTGAAATGACTTTTGACTCATGCGGAAACTGCGTTGGCAAGAAAGACTCGTGCATTTTTATCTGGAATGTTTTTCGGGACCCATATCCCTCTACAGGTAACATTATATTTCTGTGAGCTCACGCTGCATGCCTGCTACAGTTATCCTACATGTTGCTTTATTATTTTTTTTTACCTATTTACTATACTGGCTGGTTATGGGTGGGAAATGATAATTCCATGATTCTGAAATATATAGTGAATTTATTACAGAACCGAAACGGAGAATCACAGCTGCTATGTGAAACATTGTAACTCAGTAATAGCTACCAATTTAAGCATTATTCATTGTGAATGATCTAGGTTATCCAGTAAGCCAGCATTGGTACATACTAGACATCCTGACTGGTATAAATGTTTAAAGAGATTTTGTCACTATAAGAATTCAGAAGCCTGCTGATAGCCACAAAGTGCTGGCATCTTATTATTTTTTTTGCTTGGCCTAAACATTTGGCTATTCTAAAGGGGGTATGTTCATCATTTTTCAATGACCCTCAGGCAGTATATTGTAGTGATGGGTGTATAGAAATGTATGGGGGTGGGTTTAATGGCAAACTTCAACACCATAGGTATCAGTGCTTTGCCTAAACAGAAATCTTCAACATTCAAGAAAGGCACTAAATACTTAAAGCTGCTTCTGATGTGTACAGGCACCCTCCTTTCAGTTTTTAGAGTCTATTAACCTATAAGAGTAATATTTCCTGAAGAAGTCATTTTGACACTTTCCCAGCAACTGTGTTTGTATAAAAATATGTACTGTATTAGGGCAAACTCTATATTACTTTTGTGACTTTATTTTGAAATTTAATTTTAGGTTTCTTTCAGTACAAAAATGTAACACGGATTCCAGCTGGGGCTTTTAATATTAAGGTGAAGGACCTAAGTCGCAATATTTTAGGTAAACACAGATTATATTTACATCTAATTTTAAATATATATATATAATAAAAAACAAATGAAAAAATTGCCTTTTATTCTTCAGTTGCCAGCTATTTTTTTTCTAACATTATGATGAGAGTGGTATATTTTGTTCACAATCAATTTCAAGCAAAATCCAGGTATGTAAAAAATAATGTAGTAAAGGGATAGTTTCATTAAATTCATTATTTTTTTCATATAAAGAATAAGTAAAGGCAAAAATTAAAAATGACATATATTATGTAGATTTTCAGTAACATTAACACAGTGCTGTAACATACTTGTGTTACATGTTGACCCTGTCTGTAGGTCTGTTATATTCAACTACTTTTAACTAACAGGCCAAACTGTCTAGAAAAAGTGATAATTAGAGAGTTAAGAGAAACCATTTAACATTTTGAGGGGTGCTTGCAATGTTCAGCTTATATTCATGTCATTAAAATCTTTTATCCCAAAAAGAAAAACCTCTTTTAGTCTATCTAAAACTTCCCATGCCACAGGTAATGCTGTCCAAAGGTGGCTACATTCCTTCTCAGTGGGTACAGTACAGTGCATGTAGCCACCCTAATAGGGGAAATAAGTTACTGGCCGGATTCCAGGTGAAAATGGAAAGAAAAAGTCTAAAGTAAAAAAAAATGAAGCTACCCATCTAAGGACTAGAATATCTAAGCTGCAATATATTAAAGGTTTGTACTTGGGTTTAAATACACTTTAATATCAGATAGCTGTAATTATCTGTACAAAACTGAGCGAGAGAGCCAGCACTGGTAATCTTCTGTTGCATAGGTAATAAACTGATAGGAAAAGAGTGATGATTCATTAGTGTGAACCCACCCCCCTAATTACACACTCAGTAAATTGGTAGTGTACTTTTGACCATGCTATGTTGCTGCTAGGGTGAAGGCCAAGATCCTAGCAAAAGTGACTGTATTGCAACTGTTCAAACTTTCACAGACCTGTTGGTGGGTGAAACACTTCTTACAGTTCAGCTTCTATGTATCCTTCTATACCTATTACTTTCAGTCCCTGAACTCATTATTTGCATACTCTGTTACCATCAGAGGTGCAGAATAACAGAAGCATACAGGAAAAAAATGTGGAGGTTAAACATTGATTGACACTGGAGTAATTCAACATTCAAAAGGTAGTTTAAAACAAAAAATGTTTTTCTCAAAATTCATTTTGCACACTGTTGTTGTTGTTACTTTAGACAAATTCTAAATAGCAAGATAACATTACAAGTCAAAACTGTGTTTTCTGTCTAAAAAAACTTTCTTTAAAGGAAAACTTTAATGGTTTTGGGCCAGGTTTATTTTAGTTGTTTTCTTAGAAAGTATATAAGTCTACACAGTCTTTGCTTTGTAAATAACCCACAGAAGATTACAGGTTTTCCAAAAACGCAACTGCCTGTAACATACAATAAACTAAGCTATCTAATAAGAGAGAAGTCATTTCCCTGATATATAATTCACCTATGTACACATTTCAGCTTTTTCTATTGAGTTCTGTAAACAACAGACTTCCTCCATGATAGATGAAAACAGAAAGCATGTAAAACAAGATGTCACACTTACCTCTTCCTCACTAAAGCGCAGGCGCTCCTCCTCTGCACTTGTGGGCAGTTCTGACTCTGGGCACGTCTGTGTTCCCAATTTTTATCAATTTCGCCCATCCCAATGGCCAATCAGGAAATAGCCTCCTAATCGTCCCCGGCTATTTAGCTAGCTCAGACACAGCACTCAGCATTCGTGCAACGTGTCTCCACTAGTGCCGAGCCCCTTAGCTTTGCTGAGCAAGCTCTTGTACACCTGTTGCCTATTTCAGTTTTTCGCCTGTCCAGCTCCTGTATTAACCTGTTTCCTGGATCCCTGGTATTTGACCCCTAGATTAGACCTGACCTCTCATGCTTGCTGCCTTGACCCAGGCCTCATTTGACAAATCTTCTGCCTAGTGATTTGGTACCATGTATTTTCCTGCCCACCCTGGTTTGCCCAAGGATTGGAACCTGGCAGTAACCAGCTGTGCAACGTCCTCACCACTAGAAGCTCTGGAGAAAACCTGGTTACTGCTTAGAATCTGCACCCTGGCCTTTCTCAGGTCTCACACCTTTTCTGTGCCCCAATCACGACCCAAGAGAAGTCTAAAGATTGGTTTGCTAGTTTAAAAAAAAGAAATGGGACATGGGAAATATTTGAGATTCATCTGCAAACAAATATTGTAAACAATGTTCTGCATATTGAGCTGTCACTGCCATATTTACTTTAGCCTATATCTGCCATATTTATCTAGCCCTGATGAGTCTGAGCAAAGGCTTTGAGATCAATGGAAACTGGGCCATGTCCCGGCCAGGAGTTTACAGTGTGGCAGGTACAGAGGTCCATTATGGTCTTAATGGCAGTCTTGAGTTCCTGGAGGCACCAGGACCTACAAATGAGGACTTATATATTCTGGTGAGAAGCCTTTTTCATTATTTAATTTTACTCAGCTACAATGAAATCTATATTGCAGTGTGCATTTTAGCTGTTAACCTGCAACTCTTTTGGCAGGTTCTTTTTCAGGTGCAAAACCAAGGCATTGAATATGAATACTGGCTACCAAAGGACAAATACTTCAGCACCCAGAGAGAAACCCAAACACCACAGCCTCGCAAGAATTCAGCTTTGAATGCCTGGGTACGCACACCTACATCCAGCGGTGAAGGAACCACAGCACAAAAGAGGGGTAACTCTTCTAAATTCTCTGTAAAATCAGATACCTCATTTACACTTTTATTCATACAGACCTTCTTTGTTGATCTGATTGATGTATATATAACAATATAATACTGACTTAACACAGTACACCTAATAGGAAATATACTCATGAGAAGTGCTGCTCTACTGTTAATATACAATCTGCCAGCCTAGGCTTAACTCTGTGATTCATCTGACACTAGTAAACTTAAATTTACTCTTCCTTGAAGAGAATAAAAGTCTAGAAAACAAAACAATTCGGAAGATATATTTGTAATGTATCGGTATTAAAATATTTGGTGACTAGCATAGCCTTCTTGTAGCTATAGTGTTGTTTATATCCCATGATGGTTACTCATGTTTCCTAAATACCTTCTAAATTATGCTACTGGGTATTTTCTGTTTTCTTGAAGAAGACTGTCAAAAGTGCATACCATTTAAAGAGAAAACCCAAAAGAAAAGGCATTTTTGCCAGAGCGATTATGGTAAGAGCAAACATTGTAATAAATTGTTCACAGTCGTTTCCTTTCTATGAGTAATGTGTTCATAAACTGTTATATTCAAAGGGATCAATGCACATTATGTTGTTATATTTTTATGAAATGGGGCAGCTATATATACCAATAGATCTTCCTAGTAAACATATACTGTTGTTTGATAAGTTGTACTGCAGTTGGAACTATAAGCAAAATTTTGTGTTACCATTTTAATAAAAAAAAAAGGAATAAATTAGCAGGTTTGTTCTTAAGTTGAATTTGTATGTAAGTCGAAACAGGTACATTATTTTAATAAATGCAATTAGGACAGATGTTTGTCTCAACATTTTTTTAGGCAGCATGGTGTGCAAAAGTATGCAAAGAAGATGTATAAAGAAAAAGCTGCAGGGTTGGTCTTGGTCATTAAAGTGTTACAAAATGTGACTGATCAGCTCAGCTCTTAAGATCACCCACAACCTCAGCTGTGTTTAGCAAAATGAAGCCGCGTTCATATCTAGGAGTAGTCTGTATATTGGATGTCCTTAACTCAGGGACTACCTGTATGTGACAATTAAATGGTTATAATAATAATAATATTTCATACTTCAGTTAAAATGTTTTTATATATTTGTGACATAATGTTATTACATCAAAGAACAGCAATTTCCCAACCTAAGTTCTTTGGAACCCCAGGGTTTCTTTAAAGGTTGCTAGTTCTGAGCCAGGGTCACTTGGCAGATCCACCTGCATGACAGTGATATTTTTAGCTGTCTGTAAGTGTGGTATTCTGATTACCACTATAAAAGGAATTTTCTCTATTCACAGCAAATGACTTTGTTTTAGTAGGGGTTCCCTGAGACCTAAAAATTATTTAGGGGTCTTCTGGGGTAAAAAGGTGTCTGTTATATAATTTCCCATCAAATGCAGCTCTATATAAAAGACATAGAGATGTGCTAATGCAGTGAATAATCATGTGAGTGTTGACACTTTTCCTATATCCAGGATATCCAATTATATTAAACTTAGATTGCCCAAATTTCGAATGCCCAAAGAAAGCCAGAAGAGGGAACACTGACATGTTCACTAGATATTTTTCCCTTACTGGGTTGATCAATAAAAAAAGGATGATTTTATTTAAATAAAAAAATGTATTATTAGTTAACTCATTTTAGAATTTACCAGTGTGTTTACATGTATTATAGACTTTTTTTTATAGTTTTGGAATAAAAATAATACTGCATTCTGTTCTTCTTTCTGCTGCTCACTTTGTGTACAGTAATCCGTGGCAAAATTGTAGGGAGAAGAAAAATAGGTCAAGAAACACGGTATGATATACACGTAAAACACGTTTTTAAAAACAAGTTTCCTCTTGATCACCTTGAATTCATTTGGGTATCAAACCAGTGTGACTGCCCCAAGCTTGAAGATAATAAAGAATATATAATGATGCCTTCAAGACATGTGAACCATGAGCATACGTTGAACAGAATCTTGCTCTCTCCAAATAGTTATGTCAGGACATGGTCACAGCACGAGGACCAGCAGATGCAACGATTAAATAGACTATGTCGATTATCCTCTTGAGGACCCAGTACAACAGTATCTTTGTTGCTCATATGCAGATGGAGAGATGTCATGGGCGCAAACCAGCACCAGAAACATAGAAACTAGCAAGTGGTCAGCCGGAGGGACTCAAAGTCTGGCATTATACCATGTGTAACAAGAACATGAGCTGGAATTCCAACTATTCCAACAATGTACATTTTTTCACTAATAACTAATAACTACTTTCATGTCTCTGGAAATATTTAAGGGCATTGGAAAGCATTAACATAAATTCATATAGTGAATAGTGCAGTCTCATTAAATAGCCAACCCTTTTCAGGGGGTCAGATCAATTCCTCTCATCATGGCTAATGAAAACAAGAAAAAATATATATTTGTATAGAAATTTTCATCTAACTGCATGCATGTTTAGGAGGCTTATTTAGTAAAATAAACAACATACTTTACAAACTTCAAAAGCTATGTTCTTCTTCACAGTCATTTATACCAAAGCAGTAGATCATTACAACAGAGGAACTAACAAACATTTATGAGCTTACTGGATATACTACCATTGTTTTTAAAAGCCCAAACATAGGGAAACGTGCATATATTACTGAGATGTATTATATATTTTGTACTGATTTGGTCCTGACACGTTATGCAGTGGTTTCCACATACAGCATCCCTTTCCATTCCTAAAATGCACCTGATTAAGCTTGGCCTAATGAGCAGATGATCACATGTACAATGTAAGATCAACAGCTGTCCCTAGCTTCTCTATAAAAGCAGATGTGGATCATATTTCAGCATGTCCATTGTGCAAAGCAAAACAACACATGCTGTTAGCAATGTTCCCAAGTTTTAATGCATAAGACTATCAAGAGAGCAAAAAAAACAAAACAAAAAAAGACTGCTACACAAATCATTAATGACTATTGTCATTTTATTTTTTCTTATAGTAGGACATTTTCTTAGTAGGAAATACAATATGCAAAGTGAATTTAAAAATACAGTGGCTTTAGAAAATATTAAGACTACTCACTATTTTTTTTAATTTTGCTATGTTGCAGCTACTAAGCTCATTTAAAGTATTTTTGTTTCATTAATCTATACACAGGTACACTATAATAAACTAAAAACAGAATCTTAGAAAATTTAGTAAATGTATTAAAAAGAAAAAAACCTTTACTTGTACCAAGTTGAAGCACCTTTAGCAGCACATTACAACCTCAAGTCTATCTGGGTATGATGAAACAAACTTTGCACACCTGGATTTGGGAATTTTCTGCAATTCTTATTTGCAAATCCTCTCAAGCTCAGTCAGGTGGAAGGGGACTATCAATGGACAGCAAAAACTTTAGGTCTCTTCAGAGATGACTAATAGGGTTCAAGCCAGGGTTCTGGCTGGGCCACTCTTGGACATTAACAGAGTTCTTCCTAACCACCCCTGTGTTGTCTTCACCATGTCATTTGGGTCATTGTCATGTTGGACAGTTTCCAGAGGTGACAGTGAAGTTTGGGGTACTGAGCACTGTGGACCAGGTTTTCATTATGCATAACTGTGTACTTTAGTTCATTCAGTTTTTTCTCAACCCTGATTAATCTACCAATCCCTGCTGCTTAAAAACACCCATGATGCTGCCACCTCCATGCTTCACTGTTGGGATGGTATTGGACAAGTGATGAGCAGTGCCTGGTTTCCTCCAGATATATCATTTAGAATTGAAGCCAAACAGTTAAATCTTGGTTTCATTAGACTAGAGAATCTTGTTCCTCACAGTCTGAGAGTCCTTCAGGTGTTTTTTTCAAGCTACAAGCAGCCTTTCAAGTGTTTTCACTGGAGAGAGTCTTCTGTCTAGCCACTCTGCCATAAAGCCCAGATTGGGCTGCAGTTATAGTTGTTCTTCTGGAACTTAGTCTCATCTCCACATGGGATCTCTGGAGTTCAATTAGAGTATCTATAGAGAGGCCCGTAGCCATAAGACATTAGGCGCAGGGCCTACATGACAGGTTGTGAGGCCTAGCCCAGAGGTGTTAAAAGAGTTAACCAATTGTAGTAATGCTGGGATGGGCTGTGCTAGTGTGCAGCATGAGGTAGGAGGGGATTAGGTATAGGATGGGTTAAAAGGGGGAAAACAGAAGTGGGAGGACCTCTTTTAGGATGAAAAAGTTTGCGTTAGGATACAGGTAGGGAGATGGCCTCCTTTGATGGCCTCATGGCCCAGCTTACAGAGGCAGCGGCTTCACGCAGTGAACCTTTGCTGCCAGCCAGAGTAACCGGGGTGCTGGGGGGGGCTTTTGTGAGCCCCCCCAGCTAGAATAGCAGAGCTGCGGCCTCTGAGTTTGATGATGTGTTATGTGTAAGTAGGGACTGTGCAATGGGGGGGGGCTTGGGGGGAGAGGGTTTAGGGGGTGACAGGCAGTGTATGCTTGGGGGTGGGGGTCCTTATGAGGCGGAAGGGCAGATCAGGGTGAGTATGGAGTAGAGGGGTTTTGCGAAAGTGCTCGCCGGTTTATAGGAGGTGCTGCGCGGGTTGGGAGGGGGTGGTGGATAGGGGGTAGTGAATGAGGGGGGGGTGTCCGGTGGTTAGAAGTGCCAGGGAGGTTCATTAGGAAAAAATGGGGAAAAAATGCAATGTGGGTGCATGTATTGATTCAGCCCGTGGGGAGGTTTATGTGTGTTTGGTAGGGCCCTTGGGCACGCATTTCAAGAAGAACATTCGCAAGCAGATCTGGAAAGGTGAGTTTGTAGACAGTTTTGCCCATTTACAGCTGGGGCGTTTTTGGAGTGAAGGGGGGAGGAGTGATACGAGGAGAGTGAGGGGAAGTGATATAGGTAATTCCGCTCACGTTTTTAATTGGTTAAAGAATTTTGTTTGGAATTTTGGCAAATGTCATTGGCAAAAAGCAGCCTGAATGGCCTCTGGATGCGTCTAAGGACAGTGAACAGGCAGGGGGGCTTGCAGTTTTTCTAGCGGGGCAGCAGTCAGCAGGCAGGTGGGTCTCTGGCCACAAAAAAGAAAGCGGTTTGTTGGTTCTATAATGAAGGGGGTTGCAAATTTGGAAGGTAATGTAAGTTCCAGCATGTGTCGTCCGGGTATGCATTTGGCCTTACACTGTGTTTCAAGCATGGCGGTGGGCCAGTGGCAAGAGGGATGACTCCGGTGATGGTTGAAAGGATGCGCACCTTTTTAAGTAAGTATCTGGAAGTGGAGGTGGCGCAGGTGCTCGCTGAGGGGTTTAAGGTGGATTTCGGGATTCTGAGTGTGGGGTAGATGCCGTCGCAGATCCGTGAATTTTGAAGTATACAGGTGAAATTGGGGCAAGACGAGTGGACAGTTTACTTCACCCCCGCTGAATGGTTTAGTGATTTCACCATTGTGGATTGTTCCCAATAAGGAAGTAGGTAAGTTTCGGTTGATTCACCATTTTTAGTTCTCCCCAAGGGGTTCGGTAAATGATGACGTTGACCCAGTAATTTGTGCGGTGGCATATACTTCATTTGACAGGTTGATTTAGGGGCGGCCTTTTGGTTGCTAACAGGGGAGGTGGCTCCGTCGCACTTCAGTTGGATTCTGAAGGAGTTGTAGGTGGATTTGGTGAACCTGGTGTTCTTTACGGATGCAGCGGGGTCGTCAGTTTTTTTTTGGGGGGGGCCATATTTTGGAGGTAAATTGTGTGCGTGGGGGGGCTTGGCTGGAGGCTTGGGAGGAGTTTGGTTGGTGAGGACCTTTGTGGCGCGGGAGCTGTTTTCCGATTGTTGTGGCAGTGGAATTGTAGGGTCGGATGTGGCCATTAAGAAGGTGCTGTTTCATTGTGACAATCTGGGAATGGTTCGGGTCATTGATGGGTCGTCCATGGCTTCTGACCCGGTGATCCAGCTGTTACCTCATTCGATGTTGAGATGCTTGCAATATAATTTCTTAACTTTGGCATAGGTTTTGCGATCTGGCGCTCGAGGCGGAGCGGCAGGGTTTTTTCCCTGTCCAGACCAGTTGCAGAGAATTGCGATGGAGTCATCAGTAATTTAATTCAAAGGACAGTAAGTGGGGTGGGCATATTCTGGGGTGTGTCGTGAGTGGGTGGAGTTACGGCACAGGGTCAGGGGTAGATCAGTTGAGGATTATGTTCAAATGGTGTTGGTTTGGTTGGTGAGTGTTTTGAAACTGGGGTGTCTGGGGCGGCAGTGAGAAAAAAATTGGCAGGGATGGCAATTTGGTTTAAATTGCATGGGTTGCAGGATTTGAATATGGATTTTGTGGTTTGACAGGTGAGGATATTGAAGGGGGTTGCAGGCTCCGGATAAAGAAATTGCTTTATAGGTTGGTTGGGGGGTTGAAAATGGTAGGTACAGGAGAGTATGAGCAGGTGATATTTAAAGTGGTTTTTTGTAATTGCGTTTTTTGGGGTCATGTGGGTCAGTGCATTAGTGAGCCTGTCTGAGAGTAGGCCTGGAGGCATCTGTCTTAGAATGTAGGAAGCATGGCGGATTGGGGGAAATGGGTTATGAGGCTGTCCAAGTCCGATCATTGTGATGGGGTTTGAAGGTGGTGTTGTTTCAGATGGATGGGTCTAAGATATGCCCAGTTGGGGCGGTGGAGGATTTGGGAAGGCAAAGGCCGAGGGGAGGGCCCCCTTTTTTGGTACACAAGGCTGAAAAAATTTTGTCCACATTTTAGTTTGTGGCAGTGTTTAAAACATTTTAGGCAAGTTGGGGGTGGCAGTAGAGGGGTACTCCTCTCATTCTGTTAGAATTAAAGCGGCTACAGAGGCAGCCAATTGGGGGCTGGGAGATGTGGAAGGATTGAACGATGGGGGTCCAGGAGTTTTATGTGGCTGTATGTGGTCAGGCTTACCTTGTGTAGAGAGTTGGGCACTCCTACATCTGGTGGGGTGCGAGGCGTGCAGCGGTACGGGCGATTTGATGACAGTTGGGCTTGTCTGGCACAGAGGTGACAGCTTGTTGGATCGGAGTAGCTGGACTTCTTTGGAGTAGAGTGGTGCCTAAGACCTGCACATTTGTGGCTTTGGATGGGCTCCCTGGTGTGGTCAGGATCCATGCTATGGGCTATGATTTGGGTAAAAGATCCATGCGGGACCTAATTTGTGATGTCAAGCTGGATTTTGAGGTTGTGGCTTGAGTTCCCTGGTGTGTTGTGGTCTGGTCGGATATTGTGACCAGGAACAGTTGGAGGGGAGCCCGCTCGGTGGAACGGAAAAACAAAGTAAGATGAAGATATTGTGGTATTGTGGTGCGTCATCATGAGTTGGAAGAAGAAACTTCACTATAGTCACTATACTCAAATCCTCTCCGGTGCATAGACAGGGTAGAGTCATTCTATAGGGTATGGCTTGATTGGAGGCAAATGAAGGGCAAATCTTGAAGGTGATAGTGGCAAGTTGTTGTGACCCAAATAAGGCATCCAGGCTGGTACTTGTGGATCAAGAAGCATCATCTTGGCGCTGGATCTGTGGTTCCCTTTTCACTCTTGAGGCGTGTATCCAGGTGGGTCCTCCACTGGTCAGCACGGCTGTTCTAGTGATGGCTTGCACGGTGACTGGAGGTCCAAAGGGCAGGTCTAAGGATTTGTGCTTGTGCAGAGCTTTGACCAACACTACATCCCTGGGCTTGAATCGGTGTGTCGGTTGACCTGTAGGTAGAGAAAAAGAGAGAGCGATATCTCTGTAGTTGCTGTCCAATTTTTCAATTAATTTAGCTACATATTGATCCTGAATTTGTTGTAACTCTCAGTAGTAAGATAAGGGTTTCTTTGGCCCAAGTGGTGGGGAATGGATGTCCCATTAAATTTCAAAGGGTGGTAGCTTATTAACTGGATTGGGTGTCATTCTTATTTCTGCTAGCACGGCTGGTAGGTATCGGTCCTACTTATGGAATATCCCTCCAGTTGCTTTCCTAAATTTGTCTTTCAATGTCCTATTCATCCTTTCTACTACTCCAGCAGTCTGGGGTGATATGGGATGTGGAACTTCTATTCTATGTTCATCATTTTTAAAATCTCCTGCATGACTTTAAAAGTGAAGGGAGTGCCATTGTCTGAGCTTATTCTCACTGGGCATCCAAATCTGGGGATGATCTCCTTGCATAGTATCTTAGCTACTGTTCTTGCATTTTCTTTCCTGACTACAAAAGCTTCTACTCATCTGCTGAATCTATCTGAAATCATTAACATTATCTGACATCCATTGGAAGCCTTTGGCATGTGTGTGAAGTCAATTTGTAACTCTTGAAATGGAACCTGTGGTGGTAACAAATGTTCAGGTTGTCCTACTTTTGTTCCTTGCACGTTATTTCTAGCACATGGTAAAGAATGAGAAAGTATGGCTTATGTATGTTCCTTTAAAGTCTGGGCACAAAATCGCTTGTTTATTTCTTGTGTTGTGGTCTTAATGCTTTTGTGTCCTATACCGTGGATTTGAAAAACAATGAGGGGTACTGCTATTTGGGGCAGCCCTACTATCCCTCCTTTTGACCAGATTCCGAAGGAATCCAAGGTCAATCCTTCCTTTTCCCAGAATTCAATGTCCTGTAAAGTGGCGAAGGACTGTAATTGTGTTAGAAGTTTGTTGGTTTCAGTGGAAGCTGGGATGGCAAACCGAAGTGTATCGGGGGGGGGGGGGGGTGGGGTGGGTGTGGTAGACTGAGCAGCGGCTTTCGCATGAAAATCTGCTAGTCTGTTGCCCCTGGCATTGAAGGATTTGGAAGAAGTGTGTGCTTGACATTTGACAATGGCTATTTGATTGGGGAGGTGAATGGCTTGTAAAAGTTTTGAAATTATTGCGGAGTGCTGAATGGGTTTTCCATCAGTTGTGGTAAAACCTCTTCGCTACCAAATTATTTCAAAATCATGTACCACTCCAAAAGCATAGCGGGAGTCAGTAAATATGTTTACAGCTTTTCCTTCCATTATTTCACAGGCTCTGGTTGGTGCTATCAATTCTGCAGCTTGGGAAGAGTTAACAGAGAGTGGGGCGGCATCAAGGATTGTGTCAAGGAGCTGTACCACGGCATATCCAGCTAAATAAGTTTTGTCAGAGGGTCGCGAACAAGACCTATCTACAAAAATATTTTCTGCTAGAGGAATGGGTGTTGTGGATAAGTCTGAACGTGGTATTGATGTGTTATGTATTTCAGTGATGCATGAGTGTGACTCCGGTACTTCATCCTCTGGCCCTTTAAGACCTAAGAGGGCATTGAGCACAGCAAAAGGTCTGCTGGTAGCAGAAGCATATTTTACACCTAATCCTGCAGTGGATGTTAGGATAACTTCATAACCAGACAACCTGCAAAGCTGAGCAGCTGTTTCTTTGTCTGTGGGCAAGGCAGACTGGTAATGGCATGTACATGGCTGGGGGCTACCAGCTGGGATCCTGGGGCTAAAAGCA
This sequence comes from Pyxicephalus adspersus, assembly GCF_032062135.1. NCBI lineage: Eukaryota > Metazoa > Chordata > Amphibia > Anura > Pyxicephalidae > Pyxicephalus > Pyxicephalus adspersus. The sequence goes on from NC_092860.1 coordinate 58,767,520, forward strand.
TTCCCAGGAATGTGACCTGTTGCAGACAGAACTGAATTTTTTTCTGCGACACTCCTTTTTTTTCTGGGACACTTCCTTGTTTTTCCTTTCCCAAAAAACACAACAATAAAACAGTATCCTTCTGTCATGCCTCCTGCAACGGGCTACACAACAATAGATCATCAACATACTGTAATAAAGTTGGACCATGCTGTGGCTGCCAGTTGGCAAGGATCTGCTGGAGGGCAATTGAGAAAACTGTGGGTGAGTCAACAAAACCCTGGGACAAACGACACCAGGTGTACTGCTGTCCCATGAAAATGAAAGCCATAAGGGGCTGAGTCTCAGGCAATTATGGTATGGAGAAAAACGCATTGGGCAAATCAATAACATCGTAAAATTGGGTCTCCGGCAGTACTGCTGTAAGGATGGTACTAAGATCTGACATGACTGGTGTCAGGGGCGTAACCAGCTCATTGATGGCTCTGAGATCCTGTGTAAAATGGTATGAGCCATCTGGCTTTTTGACAAGATTTACTGGAGTATTTTAAAGAGAGCAGGTTTTCTTTCTCGTATGCCTTGCTGGCAGAAAGATTGAATCATGGGTGCTAAGGAATCTTCCTTGTCTTTAGTTAAAGGATACTGCTTTTGGTATATTAGTGTATGTGCTTTTGTGAATGCTGTATATGGGGTGCAGTCCTAGAATCCCACTGTTGGTGTGTAGGGCAGTCCCTGGCCCAATGACCTTCCTGTCCACAGGCAAAACATGCTTGATTCCTTCTAGCATTTCCATATCCTCTAATGTCATTCCTGTACTGTCTACCTCCTTTGTCTCTACCTTTTCCTCTGTACCTTCTGTAGGATGTGATTTGGACAACAGTTTTCTCTTTACGAGGATTGTAATCTTTCCAATACATTTTCAAAGTATACCAGACTTCTCGGCAAGCCTTCATATATTGCCGGTCCCACTTGGGAACTCGTGGATCTAATTTATATCCCCATGCGTGTCGATTACTTGGACACAGTCCTAAAATACAACTAATAACAAATGTTATGTAAAAGGGTCAGTGTAATAGTCTCCTGCTCTGTGATTTACAAAATCAACAGGAGTTTCACCTGGAATATTATAAGGAATATCCTCATCACTGGGTGACATGGCTGTGAGTTTTTGTTTCTGTCTGATTTTAATTCGTTTCTTTACATGTTTTTATTGTGGATCTGTGAGCTGTTCCTTCTTTGTGGCATTCCCCTTACCTTGGGAATTCCCCATAGTATAAATTACAATATAAATATCAGACAGTTGTAGACAGTTATTGTTAGTTCAGTTAGTTCAGCAGGTAGCTGCCGTGCTCACTGACGTCCTGTTCCCAGGACCGCTTATCAAAACGCAGCTTAGGTCACGTTACTGCTTGCCTGAGGCAACCACAGCAGTGAGGATTGATCCAACCTCACCTTGGCAACCAGATTAGTACACAAACTTATATACATATTCCTTAAACTTCTAAATTATTGACATCAAAATCTTATACTCTATACAATAAACAGAAGCCATCAGTGTGCACATATTCAATAAAAGATTTCTGAATTCTTCCTAACTAAGGACCCAGTCCTTCTATGAGGGAGTCTACACTGCTACAGTGCTTAGGTTCGTAAGATATCTACAGGGACACAGGGGGGGGGGGGGGGGGGGGGGGGGGGGGGGGGGGGCAGAGGTAAAAAAGAAAATTTCTCCTTACCCGATCCTGGTCTTTTTAACTCCCTATCGGTAATCCCAAGTGTGACTGGGGGTGGGAAAAAATGCAAAAAGCGGTAACCCCGAGTCACTCGGGGTAACTTTGGGGGCCCCTCTTACCTTATCCCCGCGCTCCAATGGCGATCTCACGATCCTTCTGTGATGGGCGCTTTTCCGTCGGGGGGCATGGCCAGGCGGGAAATTTAAAAGCAGATTACCGAGTAATCTGCTTTTAAATACCTCCCGGGTCCCCACCAGCCCGATGCACGCATCTGCAGTTAGATGCGATGCACCATGCAGGATTTCTGCTTGGTGCATCGCATCTAACTGCAGATGCGATCACTAATAGAAAATCCAGGGGTAATGCCAGCGGAGATTTCCCCCTGGCAGCACCCCTGAATCTACTGCGGCTGCTGTCCTGCGAGCAGGAGAGTGAGCAGGGGGGGACATCCCTACCGCATCACTCAGAGATCAGCCGGAGAGTGAGCAGGCGGGGACATCCCCACCGCATCACCCGGCAAGATGTGTGACATCTTCCGGGTGATGCAGTGGAGTGATGGATTCTGGGGACGGGAAATTTAAAAGAAGATTACTATGTAATCTGCTTTTAATTTTTTTTTACAGTAAAAACACATCAAAACATAAAATTAAAGTAAAAGTATATATTGTAGTGCACCAAGCATCATTCCCCAGTGCCCTGATTTACATTTTGCCCACTATTAGCCCTGACCTTGATCTGACCTTTTGATGACTTTTTGATCACTTCCTAAATGTATCATTTCATCACTTTGTCTTTGACCTTGATTGTTCCTGACTTATTGCTGGAGACCACATGGCATCCAAAAGGCATCTCGCCGGCGCAAGCGCTGTTTTAGAGGAATTCGAACGCAGCAATAGCGATTTGGAGTCCTTTGTGGAAATGAGCGATAGTGATTCGCCAGGAAATTTGTCATCGGACAGCGAAAGTGAACTGAGCGACGATTCTGGACCTGAGGTCAGTGCTGTGCACACATGGTGTCCTATTGACCTTGATGCAGACCAGGCAGCACCGCCAAGATTTCCATTCACCGGCGCACCTGGGATGAAAATTGAGGGTGAATGCGACGACCCCCTGGCATACCTGAAGTTGTTTTTGACCGATGAAGTTATCGAAAAAATCGAGACAAACAGGTAAGCTGCTCTTGTGTTTGCTAACTTTTTGAAATTTTTTGCCAACATGTATGCTGCTCTGTGCTAACTTTTTAAAAAAATGTTTTTGCCAAAATGAATGCTGCTCTGTGTTTGCTAACTTTTTTTTAATTTTTTGCTAATTTTTTTTTTTGCCAACATGTGTGCTGCTCTGTGCTAACTTTTTATTTTTTTAAATGCCAACATGTATGCTGCTCTGTGTTTGCTAACTTTTTGAAATTTTTTGCTAATGTTTTTTGCCAACATGTATGCTGCTCTGTGTTTGCTAACTTTTTGAAATTTTTTGCAATTTTTTTTTCCAATGTGTACTGCTCTGTCTTTGCTAACTTTTTGAAATTTTTTGCTAATTTTTTTTTTTTTTGCCAACATGTGTGCTGCTCTGTGCTAACTTAATAATTTTTTTATGCCAACATGTAAGCTGCTTTGTGTTTGCTAACTTTTTGAAATTTTTTGCTAATTTTTTTTTTTTGCCAACATATATGCTGATCTGTGTTTGCTAACTTGTTTTTAATTTTTTTGCTATTTTATTATGCAAATGTATGCTGCTCTGTGTTTGCTAACTTTTTTTAAATTTTTTCCAAATTTTTTTTTTGCCAACATGTATGCTGCTCTGTTTGCTAACTTTTTGAAATTTTTTGCTTTTTTTATGCAAACAGATATGCTGCTCTGTGTTTGCTAACATATTACCTTCAGATTATAAAAGCACATATCCTAAAATTCATTTTTTATTTTGTTTTATGCAGGTACGCTGGACAACAACAAGGTGCTCCACACCTGAGGTTTGCAAGAAGCAGAAAGTGGGAACCCGTGACCAAGGATGACATTTGGCTGTTTTTCTTCAGTGCTATCTCTCATAGAGCCATTGCTAGGTCAGGGCTATCGTGTCACAACTGACATCTTCTACACATCTCCTGAGCTTTATGAGTTCCTTCTACACACAGAACAGATGCGTATGGAACCGTTAGGGCTGACCGGCGCAACCTGCTAGCACTGTTTGCAAAAGGGAAGCTGAAGACAGGAGAAATTGTTGCCTGGCAGAAAGGCAAGATGATGGCCCTGAGATGGCGTGACACAAAAGATGTGTGCCTGATGAGTACTGTCCATGATACCTCCACCGTTCTGGTACACACAAAACGTGGGAAAGAAGTGATGAAGCCACAGGTGGTGATTGACTACAATAACACCATGGGAGGTGTCGACAGAGCTGACCAAGCCATGACATTCTACCCAGCGATGAGGAAACAGCAAAGGAAGTATTACAAAAAGATTTTCAGGCATCAAGTTGAGCAGTGCCTATGGAATGCCTACGTTCTGTAAAATAGTCAGAGGCCTATGAATCATTCAGACTTCATTTTGCAAGTTTCTGAATCCATAGTCAAGAACCCCCAAACATCATCAGTGGCTATGAATAGACCTGGACGTTGTGCTTCCACCATTGTCAACCCAGACCGCCTGACCGGTCGTCACTTCTTGAATACATCCCACCAACCCCGAAAAAGGCGGCACCTACAAGGATGTGCGTGGTTTGCTGCTCAAAGAAAGAAAATTTTTTTTTTGATAAATTACATTGTTTTGGGCTAATATTTCATTATTTTTTATAATAATGATTTATAATTATGTATTATTTTATAATTTATGATTCTAATATAATAAATAAATAAAATAATAATTATACCCGGGAGTTAATCCTAAGAATTACAGGCCCACAATATAAACAAAAATTTCTATGCAAAAAAAATAGGATCACTTTTTGCATCAAAAAATTACGGAATTAGAACTCTAGGGGGTTAAGGTAGGTAGATATTCCACTTCTGACGCCAAACTGTTAAGGCGATCTCCTATTAATACCAGATCAATTTTCCCTCTTTCTGGTAGCTTCTGTTTACAGCGCTGGAAGAATGTAACACACCCAATTTATTGTGTGGTTAGATCACTCTCCAAACTTTATTGTTTGCACACAGTTTATATAACAGTTCAAAGGCATGATCAGTGCATGATGACATGACTACAGACAATTAGCAGACATGACAGATGTCTTTGTGGTTCTCTTAGAACAAGATATTTTTGTCAAAGTAACAGATATATGGCCGTAGGGAGGAAAGGAAGAATTTTAAGTAAAAAAGGGCGGTAGCAGACATTAGTTTACTGATAAGAAGAGTACAACTAGTTTCAGCATAATTCAATCATCTAAAAAACATAACAGAAGCACAAAAATAGTTAACTTCAAGAATCAGCAAAATTCCTCAGCTACTTACATTGTGTTTTCAAACTTTATTATACTCATACTATTATATTATACTGTAAAATAAATTTTCATGAAAGACAATGTACCGCTTTTAGATATATAAATCCAGACAGAAATGAACTGCCCAGGAGGGTAAAATGATTCTTTGTGAAGATGGCATAATGTTTTATTTCAGAGCATTCATGGTTTTTTCACAGACCAGTGCTCATCTTGTTCCACACAAACTACCTATCTTTTTTAGTATATGCAGCATGCATATGCAAAACGTATCATATTACAGCATGTCCTTCAAGACAAAACCTAGCTTTTGGCCTTCCCAATATATATTGTGGTACTGCGACCCTCATTGTATGGTTTACTTCATTATATAGGAATATGTCTGACTCTACCATAAATGGGTCATCTTCATATGCTAACCAGTCCTTCTATAATCAGACTTCATAATATTCTTTAAAAAAACAAACTATTTGCACATACATTCAGATTCACATTTTACAGATTTCTTTTGTGAATTTATTATGGTAAGTAAGCCATCTGTCTCCAGGTAGATATCTTTAGATGTTAGTAGACATATTTAGTAGATGTTAGTAGATTTTTCATGCTCACTTATACTCTTAGCAATCCTATAATGCTCAGAATGCTTAAATATTACAATAACATGCTTGGAGAAACAATGAACAAGCCTGTTTCTTCAACCTGAGGTTGAACACAAATCTATGCTGGGAAGATCATAGACATTTTTTATAAACTGTGACAAAGATTTGGCAATGGCAACAAAATCTACACAAATGTAAAAAATGATATAATACTAAAACATGCTAAATACACAAAAACAAGAAAAAAAACAAAACAGAAACAATGTTACTTACAGGTCTTCTTCTTCCCTTTACCCTGTGACGGTCCATTAAAAGGAGAATAAGTTCATCTTTCATTTTGCCATCTCCTCCTTGTTCTATTCCCTCTCTTCCTATCAGTTGATAAGCTCCTTATCCTGCTTCTTCTTCCCCCAGTCTATAGTCTGCGGAACAATTGACTCCACAGCCTTGATCCTAAGTCATATTCGGGATATTAAACTGCATCTAGACTATGAGCCTCTAACTATATAAAGATATACCATCTCTGACTTCAGGAGCTGCTTTTAATGTGATTTTGTTTCTCAAGGAGCTGCAAAGATCACAACAAGGGCCTGATTTATTAAAATTCTCTAAGACAGGAGAAAATAGACTATCATGGGAGAACCTGGGTGGTCCAGCAAACCTGAAACTGATTTCCTAAAATAATTTGCTTGGAGTTGGCACGTTTCAATCCTGGAACAGATCCATTCCTTGTTTGCTGAATCACCAGCTGCTTGGTAGAAAATCTCTAATGAAAGTCTATCTTATCCAGTCTTGGAGAGCTTTAACCGGTGGTCCACGGCTCTGGCCAGTGCACCCCTGAGTGGGGTCAGAAGAAGGACCAGGACACCAGCCAGAGCCGGGACCACCTTACCTGCGCAAATCCCAGGCTCAGGGAAGTGGGAGGGCTGTGTTTCACGACACAACCTGCCCACTGTCCCATTGCAGGCTCAGATCTGCGATGGAAGAGTGGGCAGGGTAATGGCGTTATGACATCACTATGGGGAAGGTTTCTCCCCTTTGATTGACAACCGACTCCCCGCACCTGTGCGGTCAGGAGCCGGTAATTTTGGCGACTGCTGCTTTAATACATCAGAATCAAAGAATCTAGATTCAGAGTTCAGTCAGCCTCCAACAGCTTAAAAACACCTTCTGGTTGCTTGCTGTGTACTATTACAAATTTTATGGAAAATTACATACCTGCTTGTTTGGTTTTTATATGTTTCTGCTCCTGTGTTGGTTTTGTCATAATTTGTATACAAGCAGGGACTAGAAACAATTGTCCTAGGGTAATCACAACCATTTAGGTCAAGCCTAATTTGGTCACATGACATCTCAAAACCAGGATTGGGGGTGGGGCACAACAATGCTCACCAGCACATTCTTCCCCTGCCTGTACTCGTAGGCCTATGGGTAATTACCTAATGTAACATTTACAACTGGTTAAGTTGGTGAGTCAATTTTTTTTTTGCATTTGTAGTACAATTTTTGATGTACTTACACACATTGTTCCTGCAACTTGGACCATTACAGTGTTTTCTGTTTTACTATTAGACATAGATATTAAAAGTTATTTCTAAATAAAACAAAACATAAGGGTAAGGGGTAAAACAAAAATTGTTGCTATAAGCTCATTTTTTTTTTCCACTGTTATAAACAGCATATTTTTGTTCTCGAAAACATACACAGACATTACCGCCAGTTTTAATAGTAAATGTTTTTATTGTGATTTTTCATTTCAGAAATCTTTCTATATTCTACTGCCCCACCCTGCCCTGGTCTACTGTCTCTTCTATCCTAATATATATTTAATTAGATGTCAAGTGCAAAATACATGGATTTTTTCCATCAGGCCCAATCTGAAGTTGAGTGTTTTGAGAAATGTGTACAAAATTGATTAAAGTACTCCTGCAAGAAATGTGTGGACTGCTATTGCTGGCCTTCTTGTTAGCTGGCTTAGGTATTGGAGTCACAGGCCTAGAACAAACACATTAATGTACAGCGCTCCGTAATGTGTTGGCGCTATATAAATCCTTTTTAATAATAATAATAGTAATAATTGCAAATAAAAGCTGAATGCTTTACTATGTTTATTATTAACAACAACTTCAGTACAGTATAATACAGATATATGTACAGTGTGGCAAACCTTTGCAAAGCATTTTTAAAGATTTCAGAAAGCTTTGGGCTGCTTCTTTGCTGCCTTCTGAGCCTATTTAGGTCAATGTGGTGAGTTAATGTGAGTTGCATTAAGACAGGCCTTTGGAAATAAAAGGGCTGCCAAACAACCCAATACCACTAACATTTAAATGAATCCAAAAAGAAAGCTGTAGATCCAGTAGGAGAAAGTGGGACTCCCTGGGCTGTTTGTGAAGGGAAGGGCTTGTCCTTGGTAGGAATAAGTGATTTTTTTTTTTTTTAAGTTCTGTTTCAAGCAAAAAAAAATTACACAGGATATCTCTGCAATGCATGCAAATTTCCCTGTGTTTTATCTCTTTAGAGAATAGGAAATGTCAGAAATGTATTCAGCTCTTAAGTTCCCACTGAGGTCTGGCAACACACAGCAGTTTATGGCCTAAATGTTGCCAGACCCCGCCCATTGCTTTTTGCTAAACTGCTTGACCGCTCCCACTATCTTCTTAGCCACAGCACAGGCACTACTTGACTTATAGTCCAAGATAGGAATAGAGACTCTTTGAAAAAACACAGGCAGAGAACAGCACAGTTCTGAATTTCTGACAAGATCAAAAGGTATTGGTTTCCTTTTATACAGTAGATATTTTTAACAAGGAAATATAATGTTAGGGTTTACCGTCAGCACAGTAAGTTCTGTGCTTAACCCCCCTAAGTTGTGCTTTAGGCCTAGTTTATACAAGTGTTTTACCTAGAAGTAGAAAGATGAGTTTAAACCTGTAAAATTTTCTTTCATTCTTTTGTGCTAGTACACACTGAGATGTTTTTGGGGTTGCAAAGAAATTGTTTGTTCACTCTTCAAACACTTAAAACACCCACTTGTTGATGGCTACAACTGCTTGAAATTGGCCCACTGAAATGAGTGGGGTGTTGATGAGCATGTGTGAGTGTTTGCTACTCCTCAATACCTCATGGCTTGATTAAAATGTCTTTATAAATATACAAATGCTGTAGTTAAATTTTTTTGAATGTCTAAACAAAGCCTTAAAGGATCTAACAAAACTCCTAAAAACTTGCTGTACAAACTGTTACAAGCTAAAGTCTGCATGAACAAAATCTAAAGATCATTGCACTTTAGGCATTTAGCATAAAACACCTGATCAGTCACTTTTACCACCCATTGTCCTGGTTTTTCCTCAAAAGCATCGCTGCATTCAATTATTATTACCTAATAAGGTAAAAACGAACAACAGCAGTTAGAAAAAGAAATGTTTTAAAGTGTAAAAATGCAAACAGTCTAATTGTGTCTCTTCTTGCTATAAAAATACCGATCATTTGTGTTACTCATATACATCAAAAAGTAGATAAGCATTAACCTAAAAAAATTATTAAACAAAACGGTATAAATAAATGTTTTGTATTACTGCCACAGTTTCAAATCACAATATAATTTAGTACACAGTGATGGCTTTTTGCAAATAAATTTAACAAAAGGTTAAGAAGGTTTCTCTAAAGTTAACACTGGTGTAACTAGTTAGAAATTAATTTTAGTAGCCGGAGTTACAAAGCAACAGAAATAATGGGGTTCAAAGTTTTGCAAGGACACTTGTGATAACTGAGGGCTATTGGAACTGCATGGTTACATAGTGTGTTAGGTTGAAAAAAGACCTATCAAGCTTAACCAGTAGGAAAATAAACATATCCCAGATATAAAACCCTTTAAGACATAGTTGGTCCAGAGAAAAGCAGAACAAAACCCTGGCACAATTTGCTTCAATAGGGGAAAAAAAATCCTTCTTGATTTCATGAGGCAATCGGATGTTCCCTGGATCAACAGCCTCCGTTATCTTAAATCCCTAATACCCAGTTCTATTCTGTGCTTCTAGAAAAGCATCTAGCTTTTCCTAAAGCAATCTATAGGAGTTGCTGAAACTACTTCCTGAGGGAGTCGATTCCACATTTTCACAGACCTTGCAGTGAAGAATCCCTTCCTTATCCGGAACCTAAACTTCTTTTCCTGCAGATACAGAGTGTCCTCTTGTTCTTTGTAACGATCTAAAAGTTAATAATTGGGAGGAGAGTTCTCTATATGGAATATATATATATATATATATATATATATATACACAGGGTGATCATATCCCCCCCTTAAATCCCCCCTTAAATGCCCCTTCATTCCTTTTAATAATTTAGTTGCCCTTCTCTGTACTCTCTCCAATTTTACAATGTCCTTTTTGTGAACTGGTGCCCAAAACTGGACTGCATATTCCAGATGTGGTCTGTGTATCTTCACATATAAATGTCAAGCGGGGCTGGTAAAGTGTGTAGGGTTGGTCTAGGGTATTTATAATGAACCATTTGTGATAAATTTGACCTAATAGGCATACCTATTGTTACTATGGCTTGTGTTCAGCAAAACAATTCAGATAAAAAGTACAATAGAGAGCAAAATATTTAAAAAATGTGAATCCTTAACCTATAAAATAAATGTTTACGCTATTTTGTTGCATGCTGCTTGCTTTTAAAGTAAGCCTGTTAACATAATGTCCCTTTTAAATGAAAAACATATGATTTAAACAGGTCCTTTAAATAATTGGATCCACTCATAAACCTGAGGATTTCTCTTGCTGGTGGTGATGTATGTTCTGCTACTGCCCTCCCTAGTACTGAAATCTTTAGGCTAGAATGACATTGGTGATTTTTGTTTTGTAATTAATTTGTTGCAGGTTATTATACCTGAATCATGTAAATTTTAGTGTGGTGCAAAATGACTACCTTCAGAGAAAGGTTATTTTTTTTAAAGAACTTTTAGAACAAAATCGTTGTATGGGGGGGAGGAAGTGCAGATATTGTAATCGCATTCAAACTAAATCATGCGTTTAGTTTCAATGCATTCAAACCTGTAAATCATCACTGGCCTCCCTCAGTCCTGTTACTGTGGACGAAGTCTTAACTCTTCTCTCATCATCTCCGTCTACTACATGTTCACTTGACCCAATTCCCTCTGATCAACTCCTTGCCCATTCCTCCACCCTGGCCCCTGCCCTAACCGAACTATTCAACCTCTCCCTTTCCACTGGTAAATACCCCTCAGGTTTTAAACATGTCATAATTCTCCCTATCTTAAAGAAACCCTCACTGGACCCCTCTCCACCCTCCAACTACCATCCTATCTCCCTTCTCCCATATGTCTCCAAACTTCTTGAACGCCTTGTCTACAAAAGACTCGCCCATTACCTGAGCACCAACTCTCTCCTTGACCCCCTCCAGTCTGGTTTTAGAGCTGCCCACTCCACTGAAACAGCCCTTACTAAAGTGGCCATTGACCTTATTAGAGCTAAGTTCAAGGCAACTTTTCCCTGCTCCTTCTCCTTGATCTTTCCTCTGCTTTTGACACCGTTGATCACCCCCTTCTAATACAAATCATGCGCTCCATTGGTATCTGTGACACTGCTCTCTCTTGGTTTGCTTCCTATCTGTCTGACCGCTAATTTCTTTCAATGGTAACTCCTCCTCACCCACACTCCTCCCTGTTGGTGTTCGCCAAGGGTCAGTTCTTGGACCGGTCCTCTTTTCTATGTACACCTCCACTCTCGGTAGTCTCATATCCTCCTTTGGCTTACAGTACCATCTGTATGCTGATGACACTCAAATTTATCTGTCCACCCCTGACCTGTCTCCCTCAGTCCTGGATAAGGTTTCATGCTGCCTGTCAGCCATCTCATCATGGATGTCTGACCGATTCCTGAAACTCAACCTGGATAAAACAGAACTCATCACGTCTTGGTGTCACCTTTGACTCGGCCCTCTCATTTACCCCCCATATTCAGAACATTTCCAGGTCCTGTCACTTTCACCTACGCAACATCTCCAAAATCCGCCCCTACCTGTTCCCTGAGACCACCAAACTCCTTGTACATGCTCTTATCATCTCCCGTCTGGACTACTGTAACATCCTTCTCTCTGTTATTCCACTAACCCCACTCTCTCCTCTACAATCTATCATGAATGCTGAAGCCAGACTCATCCATCCTTCCCTCTGCTCTGATCTCCCATCCTATTGTGTGTGAAATTCCCCCACCTACTAGATTGTAAGCTCTTCGGGGCAGGGTTCTCTCCTCCTGCATCACTGTCTGTATTAGTCTGTCATTTGCCATCCCTATTTAATGTACAGCGCTGTGTAATATGTTGGCGCTACATAAATCCTGTTTATTAATAATAATAATTCAGCACAGAAAGCTGCCTGTTTAAGATTTCTGGCAGGATTCCAGGTATTTTTTGCACTAGTCAAACAGAAAACAAAAACCTCACAGGCAACATCTGAGAATCAGCCCCTGACTTCTTCAATATCTTATATCAGTGGTGGTGAACCTATGGCATAGGTGCCAGAGGGGGCACTCGGAGGCCTCTCTGTGGGCATGGGCTCCCCACCTGGCTGGTCTCCCATTGGCTGTCCCTCTGTCATCCTATGGTGGCTGCAGAATTTCCCTTCTCTTTCTGGGAGTCATCAGTTAACCCTCAGAATATCAGGCTCTGAAGAGGAGAGGCAGCTGATGTGTATTGAAGCTGATGTGTCTTAATCCAGCATTGAAGGGTGAAAGTACAGAGGGGGGTATTGCTCTCTCCTAATTATGGGAAATACAGTATGAAAGCTGAAGATACAGAACAGAACTACACAGCCCAGTGACAGGATTACCAGTCTGCTATACCCAGTCAGGACCAGGTGAACACAAAGCTTGTGGTAGAAGTTAAGTACCTGTTAAATGTAATGGGAACCCTGTAACTGTTTGTTGCAGTCCACAGTGCTTTTTTTTTAAAAAAAAGTGTGTGCAATGTGCTGCATTGCTTTACAATTGGCATGCATTTAGTTAAACTCACTGCATTCCTGTAATGTGAGATATAAATAATATTTAATAATATTGTTATTATTTTTTTCTGTCTGCACCCTATTAGGAAGATGTTGATCATTTTCTGTGTTAGTGTCAATGTTTTAGTTACTGAAATAAATGAAGGTGGTAATTCTGCACTGTGGTGATGGCATCTAGATGCCATTGGACAAATTTCTGGAGGAAAAGTCCATCACTGATTACTAGCCCTGATGAGTATGTGCTACCTCAATATAGATGTGGACTGTGAGATACCGTAGCTGAACTAGATGGGACATTGGCCTGATCCAACGGGTTCTTCTTATGTTCTTATGAGGTTATCTGTCTTATCAGGTTGGTGCTCATTGCTGGTGTTGGATTATGGATTGTTTTTATCATAGAGAGCAAGTGCTGTACATCGCATGAATGACATCCACACTTATTGACATCTGTTCTGTGCGTCCAGTACACGAAAGGTTACAATGTCATTGCATAGCAGCAGGTTGCTTTTACCTGACATCACATGACCTGTGTAATGCTCAGAGTGCTGGGATAGGTAGGTGTACAGCGCTGTGTGTCTGCTATGGCCTGTGTGTGTGCTATATGAGAGGACAGGACAAACATGGCACTCATTGTACTGGGATTGTCAGGGGGAACTTTGTATTAGCTGTCCATAGGAACCAACCTAGGCTCCTGCTAATGGGAAAATGAGAGCTGGTATGAATGATCGAGGTCTGCACGCCTTCTGTGTATGGGAAATGTGCGCTACACCTTCACTTTATATTATTTATGCAAATTCCCCAAGTAGTAGGTGGAACAATGCTCCCTTGCACTGGTGGTCCACAAATTTAGGAAAAAAAAATCTAAGAATCGCTGTTGATTCAGGGAATTTCCATTTCTTTAGTGTTAACTAATAGTAAAAGCTATTTTTGGTATAGGAAAAGATTTGAATGGGTGCTTCATTTTTTTTTTTTTTTTTAATATTGTGTTATTGTAGACTCCAAGTCTTTCAACCCAAAAATGAGTACAGCAAAAAAAGCAAAACAGATAGTGGAAGATCATTCCAAGAGGCCTGGACAGAGTCAATTGGAGTGATTGAACGCAATGAGAAAGAGTTATGTATTCTGTGTAATGGGGGTGTTGTGTGTCTCACATCAAGTGTCAGATAGCACTTTGACACCAACCACAAAAGTGTTGTCAAACTTGGTGAAGCTGAAAGAAAAGAGTTTCTTGAAAGGGAAATTGAGGAAATATCATTCCCAGTATCCTAGTTTTTGCAACAATCTTTCTAGAACAAATCATCTGACAGGTGCCAGTTTTCAAATTTCGCTGTGCATAGCAAAACATTTCTGATGGGGATATTATCAAAATGGCCATGTTGTCTGGGAGTCATTCCTTTTTCATTATTTGCCAAACAAGGATAACATTTTTCAACGCATCTCTGAGATGCCACTTAGCAGAAATGCTGGTAATGATCAAGTCCAGCGCATGGCAAGTGTTGTTAGTAAGCAGCTCACCACTGATTTACAAAAGGCAGCCTGGTACTCCATCTGCTTGGATGAAAGCACAAATATAAATAATCATGCAAGGCTAGCAGTTGTAGCCCTGTTATGGGGGGTCATGTAAATGACCCTCACAAACCAGGCTATGGCGCTAACCTGTGAATAATGGAGAGGAACCTGGGCCTTCGCTATGTGGAAGAGTGAGGATACTAATAAAAATGGCAGTGCCACCACCACAGCTCAGGGTCTCAGAGCTAAACAGCACCCGAGGAACCACTACACCCAGCATACAACATTAGCCATTGCAGCTAAATGAACACACAGGTTGGAGTATTTGTAAGCTTTATATCTCAAAACAGTAATAACAATATTTACAATCAATAAACATCTATGAGTACACATATCAAGCACATAGCAGAGTCCTGAGGAGAATTGTGCACAGATATACCTAGGTATATATACAGTATATAACCACAAATACCTCCAGTTATGATCAGTGTCAGGATTAGTTGCAGAGGCCTCTGGAGTTCATTGTAGCAAAGATGTCCTGATGAGATGATCCTGGAAACAGCGGCAAGGAGATTCTCCAACTGGCAATTGCATTGTGTATGCTGTGATCTTGGATTGCAGGGATGCAGGCAAAGTCTCTGGAGTTAAGGGACAATCCATCTGCACTACCACTTAGACCCTAGCAATCACAATAATCTGCCAATGCAACCGGACCACTGGCAGAGCATACATATATACCGTATTTTTCGGACCATAAGACGCACCGGATTATAAGACGCACCAGGTTTTCAGAGAAGGGAAAACAAGAAAAAAATATTCTGAACCAAATTGTACCAGTGTAGTAAAATATTTATTATAACTGT
>NC_092860.1:58785425-58864008 GCF_032062135.1 Pyxicephalus adspersus
CAATCGGCGCCGCCTTCGTGGGCGGGCACAAGTGCCGCACGCTGGGACACAGGAACACAGAGGAGGACACTGGCTGCGGGGACCAGCGGAGATACAGGTAAGTAAAAAAATATGCATTCGGACCATAAGACGCACCCTGATTTTCCCCCCACTTTAGGGGGAAAAAAAGTGCGTCTTATGGTCCGAAAAATACGGTATATATATATATATATATAACAGATATCACATATACCCCATTAATACAGAGTGTAATAATATAATACTGCACTACACACAGACACAGCAGTCAGTGTGTTCTGGAAAGGATGCAGGCACCTACCCTGGCTGAGCACATGTTCTCATCTCTGGCCCTGTACTTCCTGTTTTCCCTTATATCCTGGTGGGGTTTCTAAGGCTACTATCAGGGGCAGGAAACACTTCCACAACTTTATTTGCAATTTACAAAGTTACAACTCAGCTAGCAGGTAGAAAGGCAGTCCCCTACACAGTAATTTTGTGCTATGCTGTTGTTGACGTCATGAGGGAAGAGCTGGTGAAACTGGGGTCTTTGCCTGAAAGAACACAGGGGATAGATATCTACAGTGCTGTAATGGAGGCTTTTTCAATTACTAGTGATGGGGCACCCTCTATGGTGGGGCAACATCTGGTTTCATACAGTTCTTTGTTATCCCCCACCAGCAGTAATCCCAAGTGTGACTTGGGGTGGATTTTACTTGCAAAAAGCGGTAATCCCGAGTCATACTGGGGGTCGCTTTAAACTAAAAAAAAAAAACCCACTTACCTTGTTTTGTAGCTGTCCCCTGGCATCCTGCTCGTCCTCGCAGGTCCTGGGGACAGGTCGCCTCCTCCGATCTCCAGCCGCGAAGTGTCGATTCGATATACAGGGTTTGCTGGTGACGTTGGTATATGCGTCGGTGCGACCGGGACTTGAGTATTGAGTCCAATACAAGGAAATATTTATATATTATATATGTAATTATATATGCTACTGTACACTAATATTACATGTTTTAATATTTTTTAATTTTTTTAAATTTATTTTTACAGATTTTTGTGGTTTTTTTATTTAAAGTTTATTATTGAATTTTTTAAATATTCCATTTTTGCATGGAAATTTGCACAGAATTAGAGCGCTGGAGGGGATAAAGAAACAAAACATCAAGTCATTGAGTTCCATTGTATCATACATCAAGAAGCTCTTTGTGCCAGGGAAAGAAGGAAAAGGTTTAACTATGTCCTCAAAGATGTCACAAAAATGGTGAATTACATCATGGCTCGTGCTCCAAATTTGTGGCAGTTTCAAGCACTTCTAGAGGAGGTTCAGGCAAAGTATTTATTGTTTACTTATGTACAATTATGTCAGGTGGCTGAGCAGAGCAGGAGTCCTGGGGAGATTTGTAGCCTGCTTGGATGAAATTAGGCTGTTTATGAATGAAAAAGGGCAGGAATATCCACAGCTCACTGATGTGGCCTGGCTTACCAACCTCATGTTTTTTTTTACAGATTTTACAGTACACTTCAATATACTGAACAAACTACCACAAGGTATATGTTAAACAGCAGAAAGGATGTTTTGTGATATCAAATCATTTGAGAGAAAACTGCGGGTTTTTAAAAGAGACCTTGAAAGTGGGCTGCTGAAATATTTTCCAAATCTCAAAATGCATCTTTAAAATTCTACATTTGCAGAAAATCCTACAAGCCAACAGGGAATCTACAAGGAATTTTCTATCATTGTATCAGCTGCAAAGGTGAAGAGATTTTTACAGTTCTTTAAGATGGGGACAACCCCGTGTGAAACACCAGTGAAGATAGAAGGGATGATAAATGACAGCACAGTTAGTTTTGAAAATGAAATCCTTAAAGTGTGGAATTCTCTGTCAAATAATTTTAGGTAAATGAAAGCATTTGGGTTTGCTTTCCTTACTTTGTTTGGATCATTTTATTCTTGTGAGCAGCTGTTTTCAGTTTTGAATTATATCAGTATGAGCAAAGGTTAGACAAATTATCAGCATGCATACAAAAACCACATTATTTGTTCAAAAGCATGACAAATGCAAACTTTTATCTTTCAATAAAAAGTTGTTTGTATCATTGAAGGCTCTGTTATTGTGTTTTTCTTTTAAGACAAAAGATGTTAATGTATGAGTTGTTTTTTCTAAACTGAAACCTCAGTATTCAGATTTAATTGCAATGTTGGCACTTTGCGATAAATAACACAGGTCAACATGTCATTTTCATAAGATTTAATTTTATGTGGGCTTTGTAGTATTTTTGATGCAGAATTTCAAATCTGTATTCAGTTTTTCTCTTGCACGTCTAATTTTTGTGATGGAGCTAATTATAAATTGAATGAAATTTGGTAAAACTAGCCTTAACATATTACAACATTTAACAACAGTTTTCTTTTTTTAGGGTTAGAGATCACAGTAACTGTGATTGATTTCATTTGTCATCATGTGTAGAAATTGCCTTAATGATCCAGACAGTTTCTGTTACGTGTGTGGTTCATTAACTACGAAAGCACAACGTCACCAAGTTACCACAGAACTTAAAAAGATATACAAATTAAATTTCGGCTGTCTACCTGGTGACCAGGATAAATCTTGGGCTCCACAAGTCATCTGTACCAGTTGTTCCAACAGACTGCGTGACTGGCTGAATTGGCGTAAACCAGCAATGCCATTTGCAATACCGATGGTGCGGAGAGAACGGCGAGACCATCTAATCGACTGCTATTCTTGCTGCGTCAACAAAAGTGGATTCTCAGCTAAAACTAAGCACAAAATTGCATATCCCAGCCTCTATTCTGCAATTAGGCCTGTTCCCCATGATTGTTTATTGCCAGTTGCAGTACCATTACATGATGGACTTTCTTCTGTAGAAGGTGATGAGGAATGTGCTTTAGTGGCAGCCAGTTACAACCCAGAATCATCTGATCCTGACTACTTGGCCGATGAAGATTCAGAACCAGAGACCTTTACACAAGCAGATCTAAATGATCTCGTTCGTGATCTAAATCTCTCCAAAGACAAAGCAGAACTTTTTGCTTCAAGGCTTAAACAGAAGCACTTGCTTGCAAAGGGTGTAACTAACTCACTACAGAGAACAAAATCATAACTTGACAACGTTCTTCACTAGTGATGGCTCACTGTGCTACTGTCATGATATAAATGCACTCTTTAACAGTTTGTCTTACTGCATAATGGTAATTTCAAACCATGAAAACCAATTGCCCATTCCATAAACCTAAAGGAGTCCTATGACAACATGAAGTTACTACAATCAGGTATAAAGCATACCAGTGGAACATTTGTGGGGATCTAAAGGTCATTGGTTTGCTGATGGGAATGCAAGGAGGATTCACAAAATATTGCCGTTTCCTATGCCTGTGGGACAGCCGATCTATGGGAGACCATTATGTCAAGCGTGATTGGCTACCAAGAGATACCTATAAGCCCGGAACAAGCAGTGTCAAGTTTCTACCTCTGGTTGATCCGCATAAAATATTTCTGCCACCTCTCTAAATCAAGTTAGGCTTGATGAAGAACCTTGTAAAGGCCATGGGTAAATCAAGCTCCATGGGTTTTTAGTACCTTGTGAAGGGTTAAAATAGCTAAGCTAATTTGAACCATATATTTGTATAAGGAATTGTATTTCTCCTTCTGTCTACTCAGTAAATTGTAACCAGATGGCGTAAAATCTAAATTCTTTGAAATACAATGTATGCCTTGTATGCCTTACAATGTATCAAATAACACTATATATGGCCAAAACTTAAACAGCTGTATGTAAATAAAGACCACCCCTTGTATACCAATGTGTATAAAAAGACTGCCTTGTCAAATAAAGATTAGAGAATATTCCTAAGACCATACTGTGTGCGTGTGTGTGTTATTGGGATATCTCTCCAGACGTCTGTCTCTCTGGTGGTGGAGAAGTCAGGGTGCATTAGAGGACCTAGAAGTAGAAGCAGATCCTTTCAGCTGGGGGCTCGGGTCCGGGATTAAAGCACACAGAATTCGGTGAGTATGGAAAGTCCCTGCCTTGAGGCTTAGGAGAATTCCGATCCTTTCCGAAACTCTTTGTTGCTTCTATCATTAATCCACTTAGAATAGACTGAAAGGGAAAGTATCTATCTTTAGGGAAGATAGGCTTTAAACTGTGGGCTTTAGGGAAGTCCCAGAATTAAATAGACTAATGGCCAAGTCTATAGAGGAATTCTTTAGGGAAGAATTCAAAAGAGAAATTCTTTAGGGAAGAATTTAAAAGAGGTATTCTTTAGGGAAGAATTTAACTATTGTCTGCACCTTGATTTTTCTTGTCAGACAATTTCTATCACTTCTTATCTGTCGCATTGCTTATGTTCTCTTTTATGTTGTGATGTTATGAAGTATTTTCATTTTGTGCTGAAGGTGAGCAGCAAATGATACTGTGAAAATTGTACTAACTTTATTGTGTGTGTGTCCTGGAGAACCGTAGGACGCCCCACCTTTCTGGCGAGGGGAAACCCGTTAACCCAGAAACTGGTGAACGCAAGTGACGGTTTTAAGGGATAATACTAACAGGCAGTTGAGAAGGAAGTTGAGCATAGACATAAGTTTTCTGTACCCAGTTGACAGGAATTGTCGGAGCCTTTTTGGTTCAGTACAGCCAGTCCTGGGAAGAGTTCAGCTCTGCTTCCGTCTCAATTAGGTTACAAGAAATGAGTGCAATACAAGGAAAGGTCCTTCCACCCCCTCCGTATGTAGGAGAAACATGTAAGGATTATGTAGCTCGGGTCTGTGGGACTGATTACTATTTAGTTATTCCCTGGGTGGATAATATAGCAGGATGAACAGAGGGGATGGGAAGCGTGAATCCTTTTCCTAGGGACAGAGCAAATTATTCATTCCATATGAACATGGTTGAGGGGTTATGTTTAGGAGGCACTGATTGTGTTAAACATAGAGGGACATCCTCTCCCTTTTCTTGTAGATTCTGGTGCTACTTGTAGCACTTTATGTGAGGATTATTATAGTGGTTCAAGAGAGAATGCTGAGCCATCTGTGGGAATTAATGGGATACTTACAAGATCTTATAAAACTCCTCCTCTCTCGATCCAACATCCATACAATCACCAGTCAATGTTCACACACCGTTCCAGGATCATTCCAAATTGTCCTGTGAATTTATTAGGGAGGGATTTGTTTGTTCTATTGAGGTTGCAGTTGGGGATTAGTAAGACGGGACACCTACATGTCACATCCTCAGTCATGCCCATCCATGTACCAAATGGTAATTGTTTTTTATATTTGGAATGCCAACCACAGGATCCGCTACTTGATTAGGTTCCTCCTGAGGTTTGAGCAAATACTGACCAAGATGTTGGCCTAATCTCTTGTACACTATATAAGGCAATGCTTAAGGCCGACACTGCACCTGTTTATATTAAACAATACCCAGTTTCCCCAGAAAAAGAAAAGGGAATTGAGCCTATGTTGATGGAACTCCTGGGGGCAGGGGTTATTGAGGAAACTATCTCCTCCTATAATACGCCTATCAACCCAGTGAGAAAGGCTGACAATACCTTTAGGTTTGTCCAGGATCTTAGAGCAGTAAATGCTCAGATCATACCCATAGCCCCTGTGGTTCCAGACGTGCCATCTCTGCTATCGGCTATTCCTACCCATGCAGAGTTTTTCTCTGTTATTAATTTAAAGAATACATTTTTTTCTGTCCCAGTTGACAAGGAGACACAGCCACTCTTTGCCTTTACATTTAAACATCGCCAGTATATGTGGTGTAGAATGCCTCAGGGTTATGTAGACTCCATTGTAGTCTACTCCATTGTCCTCCAAGCTACACTGCGCCCTTGGACTGCCCCTCATGGTTTTGTCCTTCTACAATATGTGGACAATCTCCTCATATGTAGTTCTGCTCAGGACGCCTGCCAGGCAGACTGTTAGTTTATTACAGTGGTTATGTGAATGTGGACATAAAGTTTCAAGGAAGAAATGACAATGGTGTACTGAAAGTGTTGATTATTTGGGTTTTGTTCTCATTAAAGGTGAGAGGAAAATCAGCCATGCCAGAATTACTGCTGTGTTGGGTCTGCCCTGCCCACAAACCAAGAAAGACATGTTAACCTTTCTTGGCATGATTGGTTACTGCCGTCAATGGATAGCGGATTGTTCCTACTATGACAATATTCTGAGACAAGCCACTAAGACTGATAATGCCTGATTGTATTAAATGGTCTGATGAAATGTTACAAGCTTTTAGCCATTTGAAAGGCGCAATGGTTTCAAGTCCTGGCCTAGGCCTACCCGACTATGGCGTGATGTTTCACTTATTTGCCAGGGACAATTGTAAAACCATGGCAGGAGTCCTGGCACAAGAACATGGAGGCAAATTTCGCCCTGTTGCTTTTTTCTCAAGTGGTTCTGGTACAGGTTCAGGGCATGCCTGCATGTCTCAGGAGTTTGGCAGCCTGTGCCATGGTCGCTGAGATGGCCACACCTATCACCCTAGGTCATCCTACCACTCTGCATACCTCACACAATGTTCAGACCCCATTAAAAAACATACATACCCAACATATGTCAGCACAAAGACTGAGTGGATATGAAGTTTTGCTGTTATCTAACCCCCAACTTCATATTAAAAACTCAGCCACCCACATTCGGTCTAATGGCTATACTAAATGCCCCACTTGGATATAAGGGAGAGCAGGATGATTTGTCTCCTCCCCACGAATGTTCTGAACTCATACATGAGCACACCTCACCTCGACCTGACTTACAGTCCACACCCATTGTAGGAGCACCTGATATTTTTGTGGATGGATCCTGTTCCCTAATGACAACACTTATCATGCGGGATATGCTGTAGTTCAACTCCCTGATGTTATTCTAGAATTGAATCCTATACCTTTTCAGTCAGCCCAAGCAGCTGAACTGATTGCCCTCACTAGAGCTTGTTGTCTTTTTGAGGGAAGAGATGTAAATATTTACACTGATTCCAAATATGCCTTTGGGGTTGTACATGATCATGGGGTAATCTGGCAGAGAAGAGGCTTCATAGCTGCAGATGAGAAGCAAATCTCACATTCCACCCTAGTACATGATCTCCTAGCTGCCATCCAATTACCAAGCAAAGTCGCTATTATCTATTGTAAAGCACTTACTGGCCTCAAAACGGACATAGCTAAAGGGAATGCCCTAGCTGACAAGGCAGCAAAAGAGGCCGCTATTAAACAAGCAGCAACAGCTCAAATGCCCTTCCTAGTTCCAGAAATTACCCATACTGACAATTTATTGCTAAGCCTCCAGGATTTGGCCTCAAGTAGTGACAAGTTAGAATGGCAGTCGGTAGGTGCAGTACAAGACCCTGATACGGGTCTTATCTGCAAAGAGGGGAAACCATGTATTCCAGTTACAAGCGCCCCAATTTTATTTGCACAAGATCATGGCCTTGGCCATAGGGGAGCACAGGCAACCACTGACCTCATTAGGAGAGATTTTTTTATATCAAGCCTTAGATCAAAAGTACAATCTTATATTTCACGATGTAATATATGTCTCAGAAACAACCCAAATAACTCAGAGGGCCCAACACCAGCATCTGAATTACCCAACTTCGCCATTCACTCACTTACAAATTGACTTTACCCATATTCCAAAGACAGGAAGAAAGCAGGAGTATGCCCTTGTGATTGTGGATATGTTCTCTAGATGGCCGGAGGTTTTTCCTACTACCAATGAAACCAGACAAATAGTGGTAAAGACTTTGTTACAAGAAATTATCCCCTGATGGGGATGCCCTGTTCAAATTAACTCCGATAATGGCCCAGCTTTTGCGTCCAGGGTATGTAAGGGGCTTTCCAAAGCCCTTAGGATTGACTGTAAGTTCCACCTTCCTTACCACCCTCAAAGTTCTGGGGTAGTAGAAAGGATGAATTGAGGAATTAAAGAATAAATAAGGAAAATTACTGGAGGCACGTTCACTAATTGGAAAAAGTTTTTGCCTGTAGCTCTAGCAGAAATTAGGATGCAGCCTAACAAGAATACTGGCTACTCACCATTTGAGGTCCTAATGGGAAGACTCTTCTCCACCCCTTGGGGTCCAAAGGCCCCTGTGATAGAAAAAGGGGATCTAGAAGTAGTACAGGCAGAATATGTGAGGAAACTTGTAGAAACTTTAGATCAAGTTGAGAAAGATGTTGCTCGTGCCTCTCCTTTCTCTCCACAGGAACCTACACATCCTTTCCAACCAGGAGACGTGGTGATTGTCCAGCGCCTGGCAAAAGGGCGAAAACAGCCAGAGTTCCCGTTTGGACCACCCGCCCGAGTGGTAGCAGTCACCAGAACAGCGATTCTCACAGAAGAGGCTCCAATCTGGATTCATGCTAGCAGAGTGAAAAGGGTCCCTGAGGCTTCTTCTCCGGCGTGAAACGGAGACAAAGAGGGTGAAGCAGGTGTGAAATCCCTGAAAAGTGCCTTACCACAGGCTGAAGATGATGACCCCACACTATTCTGGGAGATTTGTTTGTCTGTTGATAATTATTAGTTTTTGTAGTTTTCTTGGCTTATTACTACTTGTATCTATCATCCAGAGGAAATGGGTTTCTTATGTGGTACGCCGAATAATCAGTCAGTATCCAAAAGAGATCAGGAGCATGATCCCTTTGCTCCTGACCCCTTTTATTCTAAACAGAATAGTATAGTCAGGATGGCAAATGCCCTAAATGTTACCTCATTGTGCTTTGAAGACCTACAGAGCCCACGGGACCTTATAAAAACATGTGTTGTAGATGTGCCTACACCCGATGAATCCCTCCTTGAAGTCTGGTCGACGAATAAAATTACACAATCTTTTTTTCCCTTCTATGACTTTTGTGGGGAATGTCAGAAATTAGGATATAGCAGGAATATTATTAGAATAACTACTGTTAATGTGACTGCAGCAGAGACATGTTTTACCTTTTCTCAGGATATGACCTTATATTGTGATGATAGAGACATAAAAAGAGGATTACCTAAAAATAGTGTACATGATTATATTAATTACACCTGTAAAAAGAATGGTAGGATTGTTAGCTCTCTGGACAATTCCATAAGTTGTAATAGGACCATTGTGACTCCCAGTTTTATCTATAATATAATGCTCCCTAAGGGATGGTTTTTGTCATGTTGTAACAGCACTTACAATTATATTCCTGCAAATGTTATTGGAGGTCCCTGTGCATTATCCAGGTTGACTTTGGCCCTTCCTAGACAACCCCCTATCAGGAGAGCCCAAAGATCGGTTACCAAGACTTTATCAGAAAATTGTGACTCTACTCTACCCCTTCTCAGCCATGCAGAATATACAAGTTGGAGGGCCTCTATATTGGGAGTACCTGGACTGGATATATATATTACTCGTACTATAAATTCTATTGCATGTGACCTGGCTAAATCTCTGAATCATACTTCTACCGCCTTATCAAACATGCTCTTAGATCTTAAAGGAGTAAGAGGAGCAGTGCTAGAAACTAGATTAGCTGTAGATTATTTGTTACTTAAACATAACGAAGGGTGTCAGGATTTTAAAGGAATATGTTGTTTTAATTTATCTGACCATTCCAGATCAATCCAGTCCCATATTCAAGCGTTACATGAAATTGCAAATAATATCAAGAAGGATGTTGGTTCATCCTCCTGGCAGGACTGGTTATTGAGCTGGCTGCCAGATTTGAGTTGGTTAAGAACATTATTTATCAGTATTGTAATTATAATTGCTTCCTTGATTATTTTATGTTGTTGTATCCAATGTATCCCTTCCCTTAT
The DNA here is from genome assembly GCF_032062135.1 of Pyxicephalus adspersus. Lineage (NCBI taxonomy): Eukaryota > Metazoa > Chordata > Amphibia > Anura > Pyxicephalidae > Pyxicephalus > Pyxicephalus adspersus. Next base: position 58,795,238 of record NC_092860.1, read on the forward strand.
ACAAACATTCCGCGCTATGTGTCCAAAGCCCACAAATCCTGGACAAAAATATGCTATTTACCTCTCTATGTTAAAGAAAATAAGGCATGTTCATGACTTAAGAGGGGATTGAAGGGTTAAAATAGCTAAGCTAATTTGAAGGATATATTTGTATAAGGAATTGTATTTCTTCTTCTGTCTACTCAGTTAAATTGTAACCAGATGGCGAAAAATCTAAATTCTTTGAAATACAATGTATGCCTTGTATGTAAATAAAAACCACCCCTTGTATACCAATGTGTATAAAAAGACCGCCTTGTCAAATAAAGATCAGAGTATATTCCTAAGACCATACTGTGTGTGTGTGTTATTGGGATATCTCTCCAGACGTCTGTCTCTCTGGTGGTTGAGAAGTCGGGGTGCATTTGAGGAACTAGAAGTAGAAGCAGATCCTTTCACCTTGTTGAGAAGTTTCAAAACATAAGCACTGCAAAAATGAAGTAAGGGATATTTATAGGGCCACAGATCAAGTCTGTTTTGCAGGATGATGTTTTCAAACAATCTCTCTCAGCAGCTGAGCTAGAAGCATAGGATGCATTCAAGTGGCTGTGTGAAAATTTCCTGGGCAACCATAAGTCTCCTGCATACAAGGAAGGAGTTTAGTATCTGCTTGATTCATACCAGAAACTGGGTTGTCGCATGTCATTAAAAATACATTTCTGGCACTCACATCTAGAATTCTTCCGGGAAAATCTTGATACAGTGAGTGACGAACAAGGAGAATGTTTTCACCAAGACAGTTAATGGAGCACCACTACCAAGGTTTCTGAAATGAAAGTATGATGGCTGACTACTGCTGGATGCTGTACTGCGACAATCCAGACAGAGTGCACAAGAAAATCATACTCTAAGCATTTCTGAACAAACAATGGTACCTGACTGACACTGTTCAGTAGATTTATACCACATTGTGCCTTATTTTACTTCACACTGAAGATGTATTAACATTCACTTCAATGGTGCTTACGTTTTAGTACAAAATACATTCGCATACAATGTTAACTATAATAGTACCCATAACTCGGGAAAAGAGATCTAAAATCTGCTCGAAAAACAGATTTAGAAGATTGCTGTGGTTTCTGATGATTATCAAAACTAATTTATTGTTGACCTATGTAAGTGGTTTGGGCAGTCTCTAAAAGGTTCCCCATCACTGTCTTAGATCATATGCTCTATTATGTAGGGTATGGTTCTTCTCCTATGTCACTGTATGTACTTTGTATTTATGTGGGTTTGTCATCTGTAGCCACTATTTGCTGTACAGCATTATGTCTTTTTTTTGAATAAAGCAATCAGAAGTCTATGCATCTATTATGCAGTAACGTAAACTTCTGTACGGTATTACCCAATTAAATTCAATTAAAACAGAACTGGGTATGTTTTAAGTTTATGACTTTTTTTAGGCTGGAGTAGTTGGTGTTCCTGCATGCATGTAAGGCTTGAAGATTAGATAGCTGAAAGGGAATGTCCATGGACAGCACAGACCGTGGGAGAGGGCTTGATGGTATTATTCTGTCAGACGGGTAATGAAGTGGGCTAATGATTTTTCTGTAGCTTTTAATGCCTCCTATATGAAGATGCAGTGTGCACACACACACACACACACACACACACACACGTCTCAAGGTTAGCTTTAAAAACATCAAGCCTTATGAATGTCATCAAATGTTGCTATCATGTGCATATATGAAAAGGTCCTTAAGTTTGCCCTGTCCATATGGAAGTTTCAGTTGTTCCTTTTCATATTTCAGAATTTTCTTTCGTTGAAAACCAAATTTTGGAGAAACCGTAATTTTTGGGCAATTTAAACATAAAAGAGAATGTTCACGTGTAAGGTTGAATGTTTTAATGTGATCCAGGGATTAGTTCTTCAGTTGCAAGGGTGATGTACATTGTAATATTATGAACTGATTACTGTTACCTACGTTTCTAGTTGGGGAGTCTTCAGGGTCTATGCATTATGTGATCCTGAGGCAGCCTCATTAAGTGAAGAGTAAACGTAGTGTTATCTAATCATAGTAAATTTATGGATAATGGACCATGGTCATCGAATACTTAGTTATCTTAGGCTTATTTAACAATCACAATGCAAACCTGTAGCTAAATCAATTTACCTTTATTGTTTTAGAAGCCATCTTGTGTAGCGTTCTGTAGCTGGTGAAATTGTATTCCACATTACATGCAGTCACGAAATGATTTTAAGGTCACGTAAAATCCAAGTTGGGCCACCAAAGGAATCTATCACCCCCGGGAGTAGTTATGGCAGTGGCAAGACTATCTGTCCACAGTCTATTCACAGACGACAGCGAAAGGTAAGGGCATGCGAGCATCACTGCTCTTTATTCTTCGTATAAGGTCACTGTTAAACAAAGAATTTATTACATTTCTACACCTCCTTTTAACCATGTTTTAGCAATATATCATTTGTCAAGATATAGTCCACAGTGGTGTAAACAGCATAGTAGGGTAGGAGAGGGCCAACATTTACATTGTCTTTTTTTTTTGTTTTTTTACAGACTATTCTTATAAGTTCAACACCTTCCTGAGTGGTAGGCATGTGCAGACCTGGTGCGCAATGCCTTTATATTTATATTCTATCAATATAACCATTCAGCAGTAGAGTTTCATCCCTCGAGTAAACTTTCAATATAGATATTTATTTGGTTAATGGTGAAAGTAATGTGCTAAGAATTCCAAAGAAGCACAGAAGTGTGGAGTGTTTTTTTTATAAATTAATAAGCAAGAATGCTTTAATAAACACTCTGAGCTATATTTATAAATTATTCACTCAGTCAGTTGCTCTGAAATTTGCTGACAGATGGTCGCATATCTCTACTTGTGTCCTTTCAGTTCCAATTAAAACAATGATTCGTTCTGCCACCTAGTGGCTAACCGTCAAAAGTGCATAGCTGTCACAATAGGAAAGGAATCGGAAATACAGTAAAACCTTGGATTGTGAGTAACTTGGTGTGCATATGTTTTGCAAGACGAGCAAACATTTTTATTAAACTTGAGAAAGGAGCAAGGTCTTGTTATACGAGAGTAGTGCGCGTCATCATAACTGCGCCGATGATTCTTTTCTCTCAGACACTGCGTAAATGTTCTCAATAGTGGCTGTTCAATAGCACTGTACTGTACTCTGGGCCCTAACCATGGCCCCTAGGAAGAAGAAAAATGAAAAGGAAGGGGGTAAGAAGGAGATGATTAGGGCTGAATGGCTGACATTGCAAGATATTATAACAAGTCTACCTCGCCAATTTGCACAATATTAAAGAAGAAAGTAAAAATTAAGGAGGCTAGATCCAGCGAAAGTGGTCATGAGAGTATTAAAGCAATGGCACACTGAACGATGTCGAAAAGTTGCTTCTCATATGGTTTAAATGAGAAGAAACTTACAGGTGATGGTGTGACTAAGAACACTATCTGCCAGAAGGCAAAGGCCTTGTACGCCAACCTCATAAGTGCACTTCCAGGTACCTCGACAGAAAACAAAGGCTTCATGGTGACCAGGGGAGGGTTTAATAACTTTAAGAGAAGTGGAATTCATAGTATTGCAAGACACGGAGAGGCTTCAAGTTCGAATGCTAAGGGAGCTGAGAAGTTTGCTGCCGAGTTCCAGAAGCCCATGGATTCTGAGTGCTACCTGCCACAGCAAGTTATTAACTATGATGAGAAAGAGGACCTACATTACAGCAAAAGGGAATGCAATGCCCGGTCATAAGCCCATGAAAGATCGTCTCACCCTCTTGTGTGCTAAAGCAAGCTGGGATTTCAAGGTTAAGCCCCTGCTCATGTATCATTCAGAGAATCCACGATCCTTCAAGAAATGTAAGGTGCAGAAAAGTCAGTTAAATGTTATCTGGAGGTCAAACAGCAAGGCTTGGTCACACATATCTTTTTTGTTGAGTGGATCAACGAGGTCTTTGATCCTGCAGTTAGGAAGTACCTTATAGAAAAAAAATCTGCCACTCAAAGTCTTGCTGACTATGGATAATGCTCCTGCTCATCTTGCAGGCCTTGCGGATAACTTAACTGGAAAAATTCGAGTTCATTAAGGTCAAGTTCCTTCTTCCCAACACAACTCCACTACTTGAGCCCCTGGACCTGCAGGTCATTTCTAACTTTAAAAAGCTTTACACAAAAGCACTATTTCAGCAATGCTTTGAGGTAATTGATGGAACAAAGCTTACCCTCCGAGAGTTTTGGAAAAATCATTTCCACTTGGTTACCTGCCTCAAGGTCATTGATAAAGCCTGGTGTTGGGTCACCAAGAAAACCCTAAATTCTGCTTGGATAAAATGCTGGTCTGATTGTGTTCTTGGATATGACTAGGAGGGGTTTGAACAGGAACCAATAATTGTCAATGAAATTGTGTCCATGGAAAAGACCATGGGACTGGTGGTAAATGAGGATGACATCCAAGAGCTGGTGGAGGAACATGGCCAGGAGCTGACCACTGATGAACTGATGGATCTGCATCGTATGCAACAGCACAAGAGGTAATAGAAGGCATCTCGTCTGAGGAGAAGAAAAAGATTGAGGAATCCCTTACTTCAATTGACAATAGTGAGATGTTTAAAATGTGGGAAAGAGTGCATAATTCTGTAGAAAAGCACAACCTGAATAAGGCTGTAGCAGTGCGAGCGATGAATCTGTTTAACGACAATGCAATGAGGCAAAAGCAACTGTCATTGGATAGGTTCCTTAAGTTGCACAAAAAGAAAATAATTCCAGTGAGCACACAGATGGCAATGATTCTGTTAGTTATAGTGAAAGTTATCCCATAGAATACCCTCATCATTTCTTGATGATTCTTTTCAAAAGTTCAAGTAAATTTGTTTCACTGCATGTATTTTTACTTTATACAGTACAGTATTGTGTATTAACCTCCTTGCAGTTAAGCCCGACCTTCGCTCGGGCAAAAAAAAACTGCAAGGATGGTTAAGCCCGAGATTTTGTACATCCTTACTTACCTGGTCCCCCTGTGCTCATCCAGCGTCGTCCTCCATCGATCATCGTCCGCCGATCTCTCCAGCGTCGGGTGACAGCAGGACCGGTAAGAAGCCGGCCGGCGGAACACAAGATGCCGGCCGGCTTCTTACCTGGTCCCGCTGATCGTTCACGTCCTCCTCGTTCCAGCGCCGGATGATCTCTGCAGGGAGAAGCCGTCCGGCGGAGAAAAAAAAAACCGGACGGCTCCTCCCTGCGTGCGTGATGACGTCGGCGCGTGTGCGGGAAATTCAAACTGAAACTCATTCATTCATTTTGTATTGGATTCAATACAAACTCCTGTATTGAATCCAATACAAAATGATTCAAATAAATACAAAATATATAATTGGTAAATTCAAACTGTCATTTTGTATTGGATTGGATACAAACTTGCGTATCCAATCCAATACAAAAAATAAAAAAAAAATAAAAGTAAATAACTTGGAAATTCAAATTTATATTTTGTATTTGATTGGATACAAACTTGCGTATCCAATCCAATACAAAATAATTCAAATAATTACAAAGTACATACCTGGTAAATTCAAACTGTCATTTTGTATTGGATTGGATACAAACTCCAGCATCCAATCCAATACAAGAAAATAAAAAAAAATAAAATAAAAGTAAATAACTTGGAAATTCAAATTCTTATTTTGTATTGGATTGGATACAAACTCCCATATCCAATCAAATACAAAATAATTCAAAACAAACTCCAATAAATACAGAATCAAAGTTTTAAAAATTGCCACACTAGGGAGGTGTTTTAGAATAATATAGTACTTTACAATATACAGAGTTACTGCTTTTTCAGTATTTATGATTTGTTTACATTGCTGATTTTTGTGTTTTTCCTTTAATTTTATTAAAAGTAATTTTTTTTTTTTACATGATTGTGTGTTTCAAACATTTTTTATATTCATATTATCTACTAGAACCCCTGTTCGGACATATTTCTGTAAGTTACAGGTCTACAATTTAAAAAAAAAATTCATGAAAAACAGTGGATCACTTTTGGTACAGAAATCTAGACCTCAGTGTAACGCTTAGGTGGTTAAACATTCTCTATAAATGTTTTTGGGTTGTGGAACGAATTTCATTATTTCTTTGGTGAAATTCAATTTGATATAGGAGTGCTTTGGATTACAAGCATGTTTCCGAATTATGCTCACAAACCAAGGGACCACTGTAAAGGAATATTATGAGTGTAGTGACATGGGAATATTTTATAAACCAAGCCCTTTCTCTTCTTCAAAAGGAAATACTGTGAAAAATCATTGTGTCCCTGTCGTATCCTTTACCACAGCACATTTTTATTTTATATTGTTTAGGGCACTTCATAGATGCCATGTGCTGCTTAAAAAATCAAACACAAGGACTTGTGCCAGGAGTACTCCTTGTACTCCTTGTACAAGGAGTAAGTTGTTATCAACCTTTATTATGAGGGACAGTTTCTGACAGGCTGCTGACATACCCCCACCCAACAAAAAGGGGGGAGGGTCCTGAGAGAAGTCCATAAATGTCATTGTATAATGGCAGTTATTCATTTTGGTCTTACACAGAACATTGTATTTTATTTTTGTTATTAGGTACAGCTGAGATCAACCGAAGAATCCAAGAAAGCCATTAAGGGTAATGAAGTCACACTGTCTTGCAAAACAAAAACTCCCCACCAAGTCTATAACCTGAGAACTGTTTATGTGGAAGAAGGTATGTCCATTTTTAAAGTCATCAGCTTGTGTTATATGTACTGTATGTCAGTAACAACAAAGTCTTTCAGTGGGGGCTCTGGTGGAAAGTTTATCCTTGGTCCCCTGCATATCCTATATAAACATCCCCACTGCCCCATCCAGCCTTAAAGTATTTGGATCAAATACTTCAAGATCAATGCAAGTCACATTTTTTTATCCTCTAAGCCATACTAGCCAAGCTGATTCATTACTAGAAGAAATTGTGTCTAGGAATGGTGTCTTCTTGAAACAACATAGAAATGATGCACATTTGTGTGACAATTATTTATATGCTTGTGCAGAGCAAGTCTACTGCCATATACTGTAGTTTCCTAACCAGATAACCCATTTACAACACCATTCTCAGCCGTCAGTTTGTGAGTCAGTTCTCTTGAAACTGATTTATTGAATTTTTGCAATTATATTATCTTTTATAATACTAGCAAACATGCAACACTTCCAGAAATGAGAAATTTCCAAAAAGTGTATGAATTTCTCCACTAGTGTACACAAGTGACAAAAGTGTATCTATTTCGGAAATGTGACATTCACTGCAGGTACATCTTCTTAGAGAATGTTTTGATATACAGGGATTGATTCATCACTAGTCAGTTTACTGAATGACACATTACTGCTTTATAAAACCACATTTAGTCTAACAGTATGATTTATAAGGACATCAAGAAAAATTTGCCTGTTTCCATTAATGAGGAAATCCTTCTGTTTGAGATCTGTCCTTCATCTAATATCCATATATTTAGTATGATTTTCCAATAGCAGAATTGGCTTTGCAATATTTGTACTTATACCTGGAAATAATCTTATTCCTAATTACATTTGATTTCACAGATTCAGATTCCCCGCGTATAGAGCGTTCTGTGAGGGTACATTTTCAGCTGGATGAATCCTCTCCAGAAAAGATGCCTGTTTATAACTCGCCTGTAGTTCTCTACCCTCTTCCTATCAGCTGGTCTGGTAAGGACAGATTAGGATCAAACATAAATGGTTCAGCTAATTTAGGGTCTGATCTGAAGTAGTAATGGTCACTTGCATGTGTACATCCGCAAAGAATGAGGAGATTTCAGATAGTGATTATTTGAGGCTGGCTAGTTTGTCGCACATTAGAAGCCTTTGTTTCTAAGTGCTGGTACTGTTAGAAGTATTGTTTGAAACTTTGAATTCTATTTTTAAATTCAAGCATGATTCTGACCTCTAATCAACTGCAGTGATTACACTGGTCAACAAACATTCTCTTGCCAAACAGATTAAAGTAACTTTATGTTATGTGTGATGCACAGATTTCAAATATGGTATTGGTTTTGCTAGATTGGCTCTAGTTTTTGAAATAATGACCTCAAAAAAAACCTCATAGAAAACTAATAAAACATGAAAATTAAGCAAAATTAAACTATATATGCCTACGTATACAAAATCACATTTTTGAAATACTTAATTTCAATATATTCTATATTTAGTATATTTACAGAACTAATCACATTGAAAAACTCTGTATGATTTCATTTTACGTTGATGATCAGGATAATCACGTTGAAGGCTCCAGCAGTAGTCTGCCATCATGTGTCTATCCCATCTGCCCTTTCTTCCATCACCCTTAATTTGGCAAAGTTTTCCTGGAAATTTAGGCTCATGGTAGCACCCAAATTTTTAAAGTTTAAGAGCTAGTTTTGTTCCGCTTTAAAATGTTGTGCTTTATGGTTACCCAAGAAATTCTTCACAACCGTGACATAGCTGTGGCAGGCAGAAGCTTCAGTATCAGTCATGTAACTTGTGAAATTTGAATCATTTATCAGTTTCCGAATCTGGGGTCCATCAAAGATTCCTGCTATTAATTTTTCAGTACTCAATCCGGGGAAAAATCTTCAAATGCATTTGAAACAATAACCGTCCTTGTTCAGAGCTCCAACAAATTGCTTTCTTAATCTCAACTTTATCTTTAGTAGAGGGAGAAGGATTTTTTTTCTTTCTCAACCATTGGTTTGTTAATGATGTTCGCTGCACCTTTATTCGTGTTTTTCCTTGGAGGCCATTTCATTTTTTTTTCCAGTGATCCTGGTTTGCTCCACTATCCCACAAGCAGATGAAACATGGGTACTTTGTGTATCCACTTTGCTGTCCAAGTAGGAAGTTCACCATTTTTAAATCAACACAAATGGACCATTGGTGTTCATGATAACAAAGCTTTTTGTAAGACCATTTTGATATTTTCATATTCTTCTTTAGGTTTTGTTGAGTGACCATTTGGAATTGATGCATAGCAGTTACCAATATGCAGTAAAACAGATTTCAAACTTTGAGTGGAAATGTCTATGAATGGCCGCCAGTCTTCTGCTCAGTTATCTGGTACTCCCATATGGCCTAGTAGTCAAGGGATGTTACAACAGTACACAAAGTCTCCATCTTTACTGAAATATGGTAGGAGTGTCACCTTTCCTATAAACTGTTATTTTAACTTTCGGCCTCAGGCAGTTCGTTACTTTTAGCCTGGATGCTAAAAGTTCAGATGCCTGTTTTGACGGACTTAGGTCATGTATTAAATCATTGAGCTTTTCATGGGAGAGCTGCTGGTTTGATGAAACACTTCCCTCATATTCACTTCTACTGCTAACTCCTGGATTACACTCCAAACACTGTAGATCCTCCATGTCGGATACAGGGATATCAAGGAGTGTACTGAACCCTGGTATGGGAAGATCGGCACCATGCGGCCCAGGTCATATTGCTGATTCCAAATCAGGGTACTCCCAGTTGTTTTTCTTGTAACAATTGAAGCCTTTTACATTCACAGCACAAAAATAACAATCATTATGATGATTTTTGAGATCTCGCCATACCATAGGTACACCAAATTTAAAACTTTTCAGTTTTCCATTTTTCCACTGATGTAGACATTCTACACAAGTTTTGCATACCATATGGGGAGCCCAATACTTATCTTACTACCAAAATATGCAAGATATGCTTGTTTCACAAATTCTGTAATGTTTCTTCTTTGTTTTTGCTGAGAATATTCACCACAAATAGGGTCATTTAAACAACTTCTTCTTGAACTCATATTTCTGTAAAAAAAAAAATAAAAAATGAAAAAATGAAAATATTGGTGCATTTATCATTTAAAATGCAAAACAGTGTAAATAAAGATTGATAATATTATTCTGTGTTAACATTTTTGTTGGTAATATTGTCTTGTCTGATCCGTGTATCACAAGAACTAGAGCCAGTTCAATGAAACTGATGTCATTTCTCGATTCAACAGACCCGAAATACACTAAATATATTAAAAAAAAATCCTTGGCAAGTGAAAAATTTTTTTTTTTTGTTGAGCTGTGTTATCAATAAATTTTTACTAGTATCTACCACTTTATATGCTGAAATCCAACCATGTACTAGAAACCAGAATCTAATGGTTAAAACAATCAACAATAAAATATTAAACCTTACTTATTCAAAAAATGGAAAATTAGCACTATTTCATTGTTGGCTCTGATATGTAATATAATCATTGCTAGAAAGGCCGGTATGCTCAGATTGGTAGCTTCACTATTTAGCATAATGATTGTTGTTTGTTCCTTGTGTGTTGTACCTTAACCCCCCTAGCGTTCTAATTCTGTCCGTATTTCTATGCAAAAAGCGTTACAATTTTTTGCATGGAAATTTATTTTACATTTTAGGCCTATCATTCTTAAGCATAACTCACCGAAATATGTCCAATATTTAATACATTTATTAAACATTAAATAAAAAAAACACAAAAATCTGTTAAAAAGGGTGCATAAAAATAGTGAAACCTGTATTATAACTGTACAGTAGCATACATTTTTCTATATATATATATATATATATATATATATATATATATTTATTTCTTTGTATTGGACTCAATACAGGTATTTTGTATTGAATCCAATACAAAAATATTTAAAATTCTCACTGCACCCACCCATTTCCCACCCACGTCACCGGGAAACCCTGGAGAATGTCTCTGCAGTCGCCGGGAGAAGATCAAAGGAGGACGCCGCTCGAGGACCTGGACAGACGAGCAGGACGCCAAAGGAACAAGGTAAATGGGTTTTTTATTGTTTTTAGCGCCCCCGAGTGTGACTTGGGATGACCGCTTTTTGCAAGTAAAATCAACCCCGAGTCACACTCGGGAATACTGCTAGGGGGCTTAATTTTAGCCATAGAGGGAAAAGAAGTAGTGTTCAGGCAGTGCAGGTGCCATTTCTTGTGACTAGATGATTGCTGAGTTTTATGTGAGCTCCTCCTCTGGAAACATTCCAATAAATTAATAAAATTAATAAATTAATACTGCAATATGCTACTTCATGCCCTTTCTATGCAACAGAGCTAATTCTATAAATCACGTAGATCAAGGGTGCCCAACTTACGGCTCGTGGGCCACATCCAGCCCTCTCCTCATTTCCTCTCTGCTCGTTGTCTTGCGGGGGATGGGGCACGCAAATCTACTGTTTCTCTATTGAGATTGTGCTACCAGGAGAGGGAGCTGCTCCCCGCCTACCTTGTACTGTGAGAAAATCCCAGCATGAGAGCTGTGTCCATGCAGCTGTCATTATCCCCATGTATAAACCTTCATATCCCCTTCACTGATTGTCATAGAAATGTGAAATTTTAAGGGTGCATAGGGGACCCTAAAGGCTATTAATAAACTAAATTAAGGTCAAATACAGGGTCACAAGATTAAAATCCCAAAACAATCAGGGATATTTTCACGTTAGGTGAGGCTATTTCACGACCAGGGTCCTCAAATTGAGTTTGTATGTTGGGGACCCCCTGGGGACCAGTCTCATGGCAATGAATATTAGGGTACTGCCAATTGTCTGTGGGCTTTGGTGCCCCTTAAAGTTCAGAAAGGTTGGTGGTAGGGTTGCGGTGTGGTTACCCATTCCTCATGCCATGGAACCCTGGCTTGGGGGAGACGCTCAGTACCGCTCACTGCCACCTGCAGTCAAATCTGCAGACGCTGTGGTGTTAGGGACTGGGCAGCTGGCGAGCTGCCTGTTACACATAACTGGACACTTACATTCTGTCAGCCCCAATTTCTCTGGAACAGAGGGATGTTGGCAACTGGAAATGTAGGACCAGTAGAAAATGCCTTTTGCCCCCTTGCCTATTAAAATGTAATACACATCATATCATGCTACCCTGTCACACATAGCTAACCCATTACTCTCTATGAACCCCAGTTTCTCTGTAAGAAAAAAAAATGGCCACTTACCTTCTGTGAACCCTAATTTCTCTTTAAAAGTAGAGGAAGGGAAATGTAAGATAAGTTAGGGACTCCTGTGGCTATCCCCCCCCCCCCCTAAAATTTTATAACTCCACATATACATTTCCCCTTATGTTCTTTGAATTCCAATTTCTCCTGAAAGGGAAGCTGTTAGGTATATTAAAATGTAGGATGAGTGGGGGGCTTTTGTGGCTAACTCCCCCTAAAATTTTATTGCTGCAGCGCCATCACAAGGTAAGAAAATCATTACCTGTCATACCGTGCTACCCTGTCACACATATCTGGCCACTTACCTTCTGTAAACCCCTATTTTTTCAGGAACGAGGAGATGTAGGGCCCTGAGATGTAGTAGTAGGAACATGTCCTCCATGGCTCACTGTCACATGAATTGCATTTCTCTGGAAGTATCCATTGCAGAGATTCTTGATTTGTCATCTCTTTTATTTGGTGCATGTATGTTATGATAACTTGAAATATTTCAATTTAAAACAAAACTTTTCTGGTTTTAAGCATCATTTTTCATGTCCCTACATTCCAGGACACTACACAAACCACTAACAGCTCTCCTTCTACTATTGGAAGCTTTCAAAAAATTATGGATAGTCACTTTATTAGAGCTAGTGACTGGCAACAGCAAAATTAATCTGTAGGTGACCTAAACTCTGCACAAACAAACCAATAAAAAATTTAAATGGGGTTGAAAATGAGCAAATTCAACAACAAAACAGGAGCAGGCTCCAAAACTGTTTCTTTTACTAGGCCATTACAAAGCTAAACTCTTACAAAACACTGATATAGCATGAAACAACTCCTTAATTGGCTGATTATTCTGGCTATTGCAATTGTGCACATTGAGTATTTCACATACTGTTTTTTTTTTTTTTCTATATGAAATTTTATTTTGGATACTGCTTCATTTTAGGGAGCATGCTTGATCTGTCAAGGCTGAGTATACCCATAGATAGGATACTGATGCCCACCCTCTAAGCTAGCAGTTCTTTTTAATATGTATAATATAGATAATCGTTTACCTACACATACTTGTTTTAGATGACCCTTCATTGCTTGGACATGTAGAAGGAAACTTGGCCCCTATTCCAGATCATCTGTATTTTAGTAATATGCCAAAAAGCGATTCTGGGGACAACTTTAATCTGTAAGTATCTGTTTTAGATGACCCTTCTTTGCTTGGACATGTGGAAGGAAACTTGGTCCCTATTCCAGATCATCTGTATTTTAGTAATATGCCAAAAAGCGATTCTGGGGACAACTTTAATCTGTAAGTATACTTTTGTAACTGTATTACAACTTGTTTTACAAGAAAAAGTAATCATCACAGAACTTGTTTCTTTTCAGACACAGTTTTAAATGTAACGCTCAAACAGCTTCACGCAATCTTCACCTGAGGAAGAAGGATATACCTTTTAAAACCCGTAGTGCGCCAGAGTACACCCTCATCATAGATCTGGTACATATGTTTAAGACCTCAAAGCTGCTAGATAAAATTGTTTACATTTTCTAAAATGAGAAAAAATTACTTCTTCCATCTATTTACCTCACAATTTACGCAAATTACCCATTTTTTTTCTTTCCCGTTTGAATTAACATTTTGGTCTTTCACGAGACTTTGAGATAAGGCCACATTTTTTTTTAAAACCGATCAAATTCATTTGATAGTACAGATTAGGATCATGAAATTAAATATCAATGATGCAGATCACACCTCCCACTTTTCCTTTAGGTTTGTAAAAGGTTACTATAATTCCTCATGGTATTAAACCCTAGGTAAGATCATTTTTTCATAGGTATACATATTTTGATGCAACCATTACAAGTTTCTAAAATTATTCTTTCGTATAATGAAAATAGCATTTTTTTTTTTTTTTTTTTTTTTTTTTTTTTTTTTTTACATGCAGGAAGTCATGGTACAGAGCTCGCTCATCCCACTAAATGATGCAGAGCACACATTTCAAACACCCTTCCAGGACACATACTACAAGGTTTGTTGTTTGGTCTTTGATCTTTTTTTCTTTTATTATTTTTAATAATATTCAGTAGAACTTCACTAGTAAGTAGCTCTGTCAACCTGACAAAATGTATAGTCAATATTGGATTAGTATCAGAGGATAACACCCCTTTAACATCCCTGGTGGTATGCATATTAACCCCCTGAGTGGTATTCCCAAGTCTGGCTCAGGGTAAAAAAAAACATGCTGAAAGTGGTAACCCCAAGCCACACCCGGGGTAGCTAAAAAAATAAGAAAAAAACACTTACCTGGTCCCATCGGCATCCTCCGGCGTCCTGCTTGTCAGATCCCATCCTCGGTCCGCGTCCTCCTCCTCTCATCTGTCCCCCGGTGAGTGCACTGATGTTTCCCGGGAGTTCCCGCTGATGTCGTTGCATGCGTCAGTGCGTGCGAGAGGTGCAGCCAGAAATTCAAATAATTTTGTATTGGATTCAATACAAAATAACTGTATTGAATCCCATACAGAGTAATCAATTTATTATATCAAAATAATTATATTATATGTATATTATTTATGCTACTGTACAGTTATATTACATCCTAATATTTTTATGCACCCTTGTTTTACAGGTGTTTGTGTTTTTTTTATTTAAAGTTTATTAATAAATTTATTAAATATTGGACATATTTTGGTGAGTTATGTCTAAGAATTATAGGCCTACACAGTAAAATACATTTCCATGCACAAAAATGTACTGCTTTTTGCCTACAAAATACTGAAATAATTGGACTGCAACGGAGGTTAAGTATTTTTAAATGTAAAAGAGGTACATTTAAAAATACCTAATATTTTAAATTTCCCGTCTGGTCCCGCCTCTAAGACGCACAGTCTCACCCCCCAGCCACACGCTCGCGAGCAGATGCCTGGCCGTGCATCACCAGGTTAAACAGATGCCCAGTCAGCATCGCCAGAAAAAGAAGATGCTGGGCATTGCTGGAGGACGTTGCGAACACTGCTGGAGGACGCCACAGGCACTACTTACCAGGTAAGCTGTATAAATTCGGGGCTCAGGGTTACTGTTTTTGGTATGGATAATTCACCCCAAGCCACACTCGGTATTACCACTAAGGAGGTTGAGGTGGTAAAATTGACAAGGGGGTTGCAGTGCGTTTTCTGCTTTCCTATGCCAGGGAACTGCTGCTTTTCTGGAGACGCTAGCAGCTTCAGAGAGAATGAATGGGACAGCAGTAAGCCAAACGTTTTTGATTTGATGTAGGCTTGAATGTCCTGGAATGGGTATTGGAATTTGGAGTAGGTTTATGAAATATTAGGTTTTTTGCACTACTATTTAAAATGGTGTTGAAATTGTAGTGATTTTTAAGGTTTGGGAACATATTTGGTGGTTAGAAATGTATAGTTATTAAAGAAGTAGGCTAGTGGTAGTTCATTGAGTAGATTAAAACAATGTGAAAGTGTGTCTCTTTGAGAATGCTGGATACACCTTTATAGAACTACTACGTGAATCTGTTCATGGGTAACATCCGCAGTAGTTGCAAAATGGCAATATCTGTAACTATCATATATTCTTGTGGGGTCTGGTTTATCCAAGGTAAACACTGGCTTTTTTAAGGGAATTTAAGTCTGCAGTTCTCAACTCTGCATACCAATATCTCCCTGCAGTCCTATTTATTTAGCTTCTGTGGAATCAAAAGAGATTAAAAAGATTGTTTACATATCTACTCCATCTGCTGGCAACATTGCATGCATCTTCTAAATTTAGTAATAGTGTAAAAGAGCAGCTGAAGTAAAGTGGCTTGCCAAACCTCATCCTGCATGGGGATAATGTAGTGCTGAATGCAAAGCCACCAATTTTTTAATTTAGTAGTCTGTTACAATGTCCAAGGTTGGCAAGACACAGTAAACCTTTTAGGAGATATATACTTCAGATACCTTTTATGTTTGATGGTAATGTATTGAAGTTTTCATTTTAAGAAATAATATGAAAGTACACAGGCTTTGTTCTATTAAAAAAATGGCATTACCTAGGATAATGAAGGTTGTATTCAGAAACTTCAGAATCAAAGAATTATGGATAGTCATATGGATATTAGAGCTATAGACTCTGGCAACAACAAAAGTGTCCTAGATGCAACAGGGAGAACTTTGACAGAACAAGACATGTCAAAGTGATAAATGGGAAATAAAGGAAAGAAAAGGGAGCACATTTAAGTAAATAGGAAATGAAGGATGGGGAAGGAGACCAGGGAAATCAACAAAACATTTTAACTGTTGAAAGTCTGTACTTTTAATATTACTCTTTCTGCAGAGTAATTTTTTGGCACTTTTTTTTTTTGGTTTGTTTGTGTTTATTTTACCTTTTATTATAACAATATGTAAAAGCTGTTAGGTTGGAATGCTCTATTTAGAAAGTTAGGCTATGTTCAGACCTGTATTAGCAAAACGCAGAATTTACTGCTTTCAACTGCCTACTCTGCAGAGCCAGGCGTCCGAGAAGGATTTCAGGCTAAAATGCTAGTTTTGAAAAGTTGAGCTGATGACAGTAAAGGCAATGATATTACTGTTCTTTACTTCCTGTACTCATTCCTAGGGTGTTGGTGGGCAGATATCTGATGTCTTGTTTATTAAATGGGGCTTCTGGATATCAAATTGGCCCCCCCACCCCTATTACATTGGGGACATTACACCAACCCCTGCCATGCAAATGCACCTGGCTGTCTTTCTACCGACTCCTTGGCTACCAAAGCACCCACTTGACTGCCTTTCTAACCATATGTGGGTTACCAATGCTCCTGGCTGCTTTTTGATCCTCATTTTGGCTACCAATGCACCTGGCTGTCCTTTGTTCATCATCTTTCTCATGTACCTATTTGTCTTTCTAAATACATCAGGGCTAACCTTTGTTCCTAAACTGGGCTGTCAATGCACCTGGCTGCTTTTTGTTCTTCATGTAGACTACCAATGCATCTGGCTGCTCATTGCTCCTCATCTGCGCTACCTATGCACTTGGCTGTTTTTTTGTTTCTTGTCTGGCTTACCAATACACCTGGCTGATCTTTGTTGCTCATCTAAGCTACCAATTCATCTGGCCGCTTTTTGTTTCTCATCTTGCTTACCAATGCACCTGGCTGCTCTTTGTTCCTCATCTGGCTTACTAATGCAACTGGCTGCTCTTTGTTCCTCATTTAGGCTAGCAATGCACCTGGTTGCTCTTTGTTTCCTATCTAGCCTACCAATGCACCTAGCTGCCTTTCTAACCACATTTGGACTAGCAATTCACCAGGCTGCTCTTTGTTCCTCATCTGGGCTACCAATGGACCTGGCTGCCCTTGGAGCAAAACTAGTATATCTGACTCATAATACTCCTTGCTACCAAACCTAAGGATTCAACCCCCATAAATAGGATGACCCACTCCCCCTTTCGCCTCCTTTATGTTCCATAATATCTATTCATGCTTCTTTTGCATATGAGGTGTCTGATTTGTCTCTGAAGCTTCTGAGGAAGCATCAGGTTAATCAGGTGTGTCCAGGTGTGCAGCTATTGCAAGAAAATGCTGCTGCCTCCTGCACAATGAACTGACTCATGTTAAAAACAATACAAAATGTCTGATTTTACCGCAGGTCTGAACATGCCCTTGGGAACTCTGACATTCGGAGATGCATCTTTAAAGTAAAGCAGTGGTTGATGTAATCATTATGTGTTTCTATTAAAACATGTTGGGCCTTCACCTTGTGTGTATACACATATGTACATACCATAACTACAGCTACCTCAGTTTGCTTGTGCATTTAGTTTTTTATTCTAGCTGAAAGTTATCAAAGTGGGGACCATCAATGGTGTGGCACATGAGTTGGAAGTTGCTAACTAAATTTATCTGTGGTCCTAATTAAAAGCTGAAAAACACAATCAGTTAGAACTCCCCCAAATCAAGAGTTGCATTTACATTCATGTGCTGTATGTCTAGTATGCTTTGTGTTCCAAGGTATTGTTTTTGGTGAGGTAGTGTTATATTAAAGGGATAACTTTTTTTTCCAGGTGTATTTGAAGGTGAGGCCTCATGTGAAAAACTTCCTTCAGAAAATTGGAAAGTTATATGAGGTAGGAACGTACCTATTCATCAGTATCAGTAATAACAGGTAAATGCAATTATGGACAGATTTATGTATAACCTTTAAAGTGCCATTTCTTATGACCTGGTCTAAACTGGTGGATGATTAGCTTATGCAGTGATCAATTCTGTAAAATGTATAATGTCCAGACTCACTAATTTTTGTGGGACTGTACAAGCATCAGATGGTAAACTCCATGGTAAACTGAAAGTCTACTGAAAGATTTGGGCCCTACATGAGTGCTTTGCAGGATAGCCCTGGTCCTCTCCCCTATGCTTCATTTCCCTCCATTTCCTTGCTTAACTTTGCTACCTTTTCTTTTTTCTGTGTCCCATTTTTCATTTTGACATGTCTTGTTTTGTCAAAGTTCTCCTTGTTGTATCTAGGACAGCTTTTGTTTATCTTTTTGGTTCTCAGCATTCGATATTTTAACCTTTAATTGTCTTTAAATCATGAGAGACTGAATTTATCCTAACATAAAGACATCTAGGGTGTGATACTTTGTTGTTCTTCTCACATACCTGTACCCATTTGCCAGTGGTTGACATTTTATCTCCTTTTTGTTTGTTCTTCTATGTGTACTGTATTGTCTTTGATAAAACATAAAAAAAAAACATTGAATTGAAAAAAATAGGAAATGTACACTTATCCAATGGATGTCTTCATGACTTTATATTGGGGACACAGTTTTATTTTTGAAGTATATTTGAAAACTTGTACATTTTATATTTCTGAGAAATTTGTGGACACATTAAAAGTTACATCTATCTACATTTTTTTACAATCTCTGCTCCCCTTGGTACTGTGTAGTAAACTGATTTATAATGCCATCTGCACTATAACTCCATATACTAACAAACCAGAAGAAGAAAAATAATAAAAGCTTCTTCAACTACAAAAAGCCTTCTAATGCCAACAACCTTTAAATCACCTCCTCACCATCCTTATTTAGCTAAATATCTAGAAGAGGGAAAATGTTATCACAGTTGTTTGTATTGTGATAAAACTGCCACTGTAGTATAAGCACTTTAAAATGTATTTTGCCATCAAGAGACAGTGACATCTTTCACTCTACCCAATTAGATAAGGGGTTCCACGCTTCTGTTTTTTTAAAATAGGAAGATGTACCCTACCTTCACTCCCAAAGCAATCTATAGTAGTTGCTGAAACTACTTCCTGAGGGAGCCGATTCCACATTTTCACAGACCTTACAGTGAAGAATCCTTTTCTTATCCGGAGCTTAAACATCTTTTCCTCCAGACGCAAAGCGTGCCCTGTTGTTCTTTGTAATGATCTCAAAGTGAATAATGGGGAAGAGAGTTCTCTATATGGACCGTTTACATTTTTATACAGGGTGATCATTTCCCACCTCAAACGTCTCTTCTCAAGGGAGAATAGATTCAGTTCAGCTAATCTCTCCTCATAGCTGAGTTTCCTCCATCCCTTTTAATAATTTAGTTGCCCTTCTCTGCAATTCAACAATGTACTTTTTGTGAACTGGTGCCCAAAACTGGACTGCATTTTCATGAAAGGCATGTTGAGAAACAATGATTAGGCTTTTACTCTTGGTAGCATTTAATGTTTAAATTTTCAGTGATCTGCAGTTCAGGAAATGTGTGATGGTTCACATAGCTAGCGGTTATAACTGGCAAACAAACATGCAATCTTGTGACAAATTTTAGAAAAAACAGTTTTACGTTTGTCCCATAATCTGTCTCCAATACTTATTAAACAATAATTTTCTTTTCATGCAGATATTTGTATATACAACAGCAAGAAAGGAGTATGGAGAACCAATTATGGAGATCCTGGACCCACAGAAAACTCTAATCAGGTTACTTGTGACCCTCAGTTCCAGAACCATGAATGTAATACTTTTGAATAGCCAAACTAGAAACTAGATGGCAGTCAGACATGGGCACAATTCAAATGTTGAATATTATTTTATATAGCTACCATTAAATAACATAGTTTTGGTGATTGTTACTGTTGTGTGGTATTTGCCCAGCTGTAAAGAAAAAAAAATGAATTAAATCAACTATTCTGAGAATTACCTCCTGGTTGCAAAGATTGATAACTAAAGTTGTCCTATCTATTCCAAATCCAACTCCTTCTTTGTCTTTAATTCTTTATAATGGTTTAATGCCTTTATAATGGTTTAATGCCTTAACCCTTACATTGGAACCTCACTCAAAACCATGCCACTCAAGGACCTATCTGCTTAGAAGAAGAATGCATCAACATTGAGAACAACAACTTTGTCTTCTGCCCCTGTATTGGTGGATGGCAGTGTTGCTGCCTGGCCAGATTTAAAGCTACAGTTTACTTGTAAAATGATGTAGAAGCTTAGGCCTAAATTGCACTGGCAAATACATCTTCACAGAGGAAGCTGGCAGGTATGATGATGAAAATGAATGCATCTTTAGCCTAAGGCATAAGTATTTCTTTCAAATAACGTGCAGAGTGTGTATGCATTTAAATTATATACACATCCATACACATTTTTTTTGTTACACTATGAGTGTATGCAGGTTGCTATGAGCAACTTGTACCTCTCCAGTCAGTTTATTAGACACCAATGATCTTTTTGGCTATCTGTAAAAATGGCATTCTTCTCTCTGGCCAGCCATGTATGAGGCATTCTTCCCAATGACCACCAGGCTAATGTAACGTGAGTTGTGGATAAAGTAATTAAGGCAGGTATTCTCTGAGACCTGAATGTTATTTCAAGGATTCCCCATGTTATAAATTTCGAGAAACACTGTCATAGGGTAACATAAACATCTAAACCACATTGAGGAGGCTAGTAACTTTGTTTGAGTGGCAAAACAACAATGTACTTTTTGAAAAAAGCAAGATGTCTGTTCCTTTGTGAAAATATGGACTTTCCTAAATAAATTGAATGATGTTATTGTATTTCTCCTGATATTTCAGTAGCGTTTAACATGAGGTAACCCTTGAAATAACTTTCAGGTCTTCAGGGAACCCCTGCTATAATAACTATATCCACAGCTCACAGTACATTGGTTTAGTCGTCATTGGGAACAATGCTTCCTACATTGCTGGCCAGTGAGAAGAATGCCACTCTTACATATGGCCAAAATCATTTGTGTCAGTCGTACTTGATCAGAGAATTACAAACTGCTCATTGTTCAAGGAACCCCTAGCAACCTCTGGAGAAATCCTTGTTGAGAAACCATGAAATAAGCATTTCACAGCTCTGCATTTTTTCCCACATGGATTTTCTCCACAGCTATCTGCATTTGGTAAAATAACATCACAGAGCTGCTAAGGAAGTTGATGAATAAAATGTTCCCTTAGTCAGCTGCTATAATCGCAGATTGTGATAGCTATGTAGTACTCAAAAGCTGTCAGTCACTGTTGGTCCCACTGTGAGGTCCAAATGAGGGTGTTTTCTCCACTCAACCCAGGACACTTTTTTACTTTTAAACATTTGCAACAACCACCAACCAAAAGATGTTGCAGGTAATAGCTCCTGATTTGTTGCTAGTGGAGGAAGTATGTAAATGCCCCCCTCCCCTTGGTATCATGTACCCTCTAAATTACTAACCGTCCAGGATGAAAAAGAAAACATAAGGAACTTGGTTCCCACTGAATACTAAGTCAGTAGTGGCTGCCCACATGGATTTGTGTGTGTTCATTGAACCAATGGCAAACTGAAATTGGCAAGTTTGTTATTTGCTATGCTTCTCTCAATAACACATACCCTCCTCCTTTCTTCTCTGCAGACACAGACTATACCAGGACCATTGTATGTGTGTATCTGGTTTTTATGTTAAGGACCTGAATGTTCTATGGAGAGATCTGGCCAAGACAGTTGCACTGGAAACCGTAGCTTATACATTACCATACCATGTGAGTCTTTTTTTATATTTAACTTGGACTTAAACTAGAGCTACAAACTGTTGCCTTTTTTCCTTGTCTATAAACAAGTTCTTTATATTTTGATTTGCTTATCAGCTGACCAATAGATTTCCAGTGCAACAGTGGACAGGAAATCAAAAAGACGAGGAGCTGCTGTCACTGCTTCCATCATTGGAACAGCTAACCCATGTGGTGAGTTCTGCATTCTATTTTTAACTTCACATGATTTTTCTATTGAATCATTTACAATTTTTAATTTTACGCAGAGGAGGGATCAATTACAAAAGTGAAAAAAAGGTAGATTAGCAGAAATGTATTTATATCAGAATATAATCATATGATATTCAGGTAGTAAATATTTTTGCATTTTACAAGAATATAAAATATGTTGGAACTGGAAAGAGTAGAGAGACTAGGTTTAAATGATTTCCAACTACCTAGTGCAGTAATAAGAAACAAATCCTTCCTTATGTAAAATTTTAATCATCAAAAGCATCTGACATGCAGCACTGCCTATATTTTATTTCAATTTTCCAATATCTGCCACTTGGTAGGTCTGTGTTTTGTTTTTTTTGTTTTTTTAAGTAGCTGCAAAAACCTAGCAAAGCGTTGTTGATGTGGTCCAATGCTACTGCCTTCTACTGCAGAAAAAAAAATTGGTGCAGACAAAAAACATTGTTCTAATCTTAAAAATTTTTGCTAAATGTTTTTTTTTGTACAACTGCTTAAAACTGCTAATATGAACTAAATCTCAGCATTCAGACTGGTGGTGAGAATGCAGTGCAGTTCCTGACGCCTCATGTAAGTTAACTGTTGCCTCGGAGGAGATGCTACATGTAAAATCTAACTTTTAGCTTTCTAACACCTGAACTTTGATTGTTCTCATGAAGTCCTCTAACAGAAATTACAATGCATGTCTGTAGGACCTTCAATAAATGTAAAACTAGTTTTGGTGATAAGACCAAAAAAAGTAAACATGGCATTTGCAATGTTGGAGTATCTCCAATCCTCCATCCAAACAGGAGGAGAAGTCTCAAAACCAAAAGCAACATGGGCACAAACTCTGTATCACAAATTGTATCACTTTCAACGTGCCTCATAAATGTTATTCTATCCAAAGTAATCTGAAATATATTACAAAAAAATTTAGCATTGGAGAAAACATTCAAAATGATTTCCCAAACTCAACTAAATGGCAGGTTCTGGCATCATGACGTCACTCTGGGGGAAGTTTCTTCTCCTTTGAGTGACACAGATCTCCTGCGCATGAACGGTTCAGAGTCCGTGCTTTTAGTAGTCCGCGAGGCCCCATAGGTTGGGGACCACTGGTTCAGAGGGAAGAAGCCTACATTATATATCACAAAGCTAAAAAAAAAAAAATATCAAGATGAGACTGTTTATCTATCAGTACCAATGATGCATTCTTCAGAAAATAATAAAGGTCACATTTTAATTAATCACATATACTATTTTCCTGTGATACAAGGGGGTGCTGAGAAATTCCTGGCTTTGCCCAGAAAGAAGAGAATCAGAGTTATGAAATAACACATTTATTCAACAGATTCCCCCCTGAGACTGACGCACTTGGTACAGCGTAGTTGCAGCTTTTCTAGACCGTTCAAATAAAAGTCGGTTGGGCCGCAAACCAGCTCTCAGCAGCATCTTTGACGTCAGAAATGTCCTCAAAACATTGCCCCTTCAGGTGTTTTGTCAAATTTGGGAACAGATAATAGTCCGAAGGGGCCAGGTCAGGTGAGTAGGGGGGATGGTGGACCAATTTGAAACCCAGGGTGTTCAATTTGGCAGCTACAATATGGGACGTGTGAGCAAATGCATTGTCCTGCAAAAAAGGATCCCTTTGGTCAACTTTCCACGGTGTTCCGTCTCAATTGCCTCCTTCAGCTGGTCCAGGAGGTTAGCATAATACTGTCTGGTGATACTAGAGCTCTGAGGTAGGTAGTCCACCAACAGAATACCATGTTTGTACCAAAAAACGGATGCCATGACTTATTTTGGCCGATTTCTGGGTTCAGAACTTCTTTGGCCCCTGGGACCCACTGTGGCGCCATTCGTTTGACTGTTCCTTGGTTTCAGGATCATAGATGTGGAGCCAAGTTTCATCCTCAGTCATTAACCTAGCCAAAAAGTCCTGTGCAGCTTCAAAATGGGCCAAAAAGGCTTTGGATGCTTTAACTCGTTCCTTCTTCTGATCACTGTTCAAACATTTTGGCACCCACTTCACTGAAAGCTTGCGCATGTCTAGGATAGTGGTGATAACAAACCCAACATGCTCCCGTGAGATGTCAAGTATCTGGGATATCTTTCTTGCGGAGATTCGCCGGTTCTCAATAATCAGCTCATGGACAGCATTGCAGGTTGCCGGGTCAGTTGAGGTTGGGGGGCGCCCACTGCGGGGCTTATCTTCAAATGTGAAATGCCCAGTCCTAAAACGAGATATCCAGGTTTTGACAGTGCTGTAGGAAGGACACTTCTCCCCCAGTGTTGGTGTCCTTTGCTGACTTTCCCTGGAGAAACAAAAACTTCATGACAGCCAGTCAACTCCAACGACGTGAAACTTGTTTGTGCCTCTGCCATCACAGCTTCTCACTAAAAAAAGAGTAACAAAGACCTGATATTTGCACAGTTACATTCTAAGATATTAGGCTGTCATATGCCCCCACACTCATTTTCCATCTGGAAGGGGGCAAAGCCTGGAACTTCTCAGCACCCCCTCGTAAAATGGTGGTATTCATTGATGGTGCTGATTACTATATCTAAGTAAACTATAAGGTATTGTTATGGCCTGGAAGCCTGTGTTGGTTTTTTTATAATTTGTATACAGACAGGGACTGGAAACAATTGTCCTGGGGTAGTCGCAACCATTGGGCCTTTTCAAAGTAGGGGCAGATTTCTGTGGTTTAAAGTTTGTGTTCTATGAAGCCTCATTTGGTTACATGACATCTCAAATCCCGGAATGGGGGTGGGGCACAGCAATGCTCACCAGCAAATCCTTCCCCTGCCTGTACTCATAAGTTATGAGTAATTATCTAATGTAACATTTACATAGACTGGCCAAGTTGGTGAGTATCCTATTCAGTAAAAGCATCAGGTGACATATTTTTGACAAATACAGAGTACCCAATTGTTTTCGCCTGCAATTTTCATCTGATTGTGTATGGTAAGTCTCCCATTCTGTCTGCCGAAATTTCATCCCTGTGTATCCAATTGTTTTCTCCTGCAATCTTCATCTGATTGTGTATGTTATGTGTCCCATTGTAGATTAATTTATTGCACCAATTTAAATCTCCACATAGATTTATCTTTTCATTATCCCCTTGTTCCTGCTGAGTGCACATTGATATTTATTGCCTTGCCAACCCCTTCCCTACCCAGGTTCAACTGATATCCCAAATTTCTAGTTACTCCCATCAGTCCATCCATACTCAGGGCCCAAAGCACATCTATTAAAAACAACAGGCAAGGTCACATGCCAAATATCAAGTGCAATGGGAATTAAACCAGGGAAGTGAACCAGTAATTGGAACAAAATTGGGCATACAATTACAATCTGCAACTCCCAGCTTCTGCCTTTGGACTGATTCATCCACCTGGACTCCCAACACAACCTCTACTGCTGACATTTTGAACTGCTATTTCACCAAGCCATCTCTGTACCTGACTCCTCATACCCCACTCCTGGAACTCAACAAGCTTATAAGCCTCACTACAACCCACATTACAGGACCAGCTGTCATGGACTTTTTGCCACATTGTTTATTGTACTCATACGGTTCTCAAATATCTAGGATAATGCATTATTCACTCTGCATTCTCCTTGCTGGCTCTATTCTCTCTCCTCCCCAGTCCGCTAACACATTGTCTCTCTGCTCCTTTACTCTCCTGCTTTCTCTGTCTGTGCTCCTACACCTTTTTTCTCTACTGCTACTTTCTGGTGACATCTCATCCAACTCTGCCACCCCCCCCCCCCCCCGGCCTCTCTCTTCCCTACACTTTTAGCAAGATACTCTCTTCTCCTAACCTCATCCCCATTTACCCTACCTATAAGTTCTTTGCTTTCGGAATGCCAGATTTGTTGGCAATAAATTAACCTCTATACACAACCCTCTCCTTTCTAAATCTTTGAACTTCCTGGCTCTCGCTGAACCTGGCTTTCCACCTCTGAGTCTGCCTCTGCTGCTGCTCTCTCCAATGGAGACGTGCGCTTTACACCTACCCCTAGATCTGCAACAGAGTAGGGGGTGGAGTGGGTCTCATTCTCTCACCTAACTGTACATACAGAGGCCTCCCTACCCCGCCGTCTCTCATTTTCACCTCTTTTGAAGTCCCCACCCTCTCTAAAATCGCATTTCCGGATAAAGCTGCCACTCATTTCAACTCCACCTTTTCTTTGGCTCTGGATAAAGTTGCCCCTGCCACCTTCCGCTACCCCACTCATGCCAAGCCCCGTCCCTGGCACAACAATCACACCAAACAGCTACAAAAAACTGTTCATGCAGCTGAGCGCAAGTGAAGAAAATCTGGCCTCCACACTGACTTCATGGACTACAAAGCCAGACTACAACACTTTTAACACTGAACTCACTGTCACCAAGCAAAAATTTTTTGCTTGAGAGCATTTCCTCTCAAGCTTCCAACCCACACAGCCCCTTCTCAACATTTGACTCCCTCCTAAACCCCACACCTGCTCCCCCCACAACAACCTTCTCTGCCCAAGACATTGCCACCTACTTTAGAGATAAAATTGACAAAATCAGACATGATGTATCTGCTCCCTGGGCCACTCCACTCATATCCTCCCCTTCCACCAGTAAATCATCACTTGCCTCCCTCAGCCCTGCTACTGTGGATAAAGTCTTCTCTCTTCTCTCATCATCTCCATCTCACACTACCTGTCCTGTCCAATTCCCTCTAATCTACTCCGTGCCCATTCCTCCAACCTGGCCCCTGCCCTAACTGAACTGTTCAACCTCTCCCTCTCTACTGGTATCCACCCCTCCGCTTTCAAACATGTCTGATTTCTCCCTATCCTGAAGAAATCCTCACTAGACCCTTCCCTACCTTCTAGCTACCGTTCTCTATCCCTTCTCCCATATGTTTCCAAACTTCTTGAGCGCCTTGTCTACAAAAGATTCACTGATTACCTAAGCAGCAACTCGATCCTTGACCCTCTTCAGTCTAGTTTTTGAGCTGCCTATTCCACCGAAACAGCCCTTACAAAAGTGGCAAATGACCTCATAAGAGCTAAGTCTCAAGGTAACTTTTCTCTCCTCCTTCTCCTTGATCTTTCCTCTGCTCATGAGCTGCATTGGTATCAGTGGCACTGCTCTCTCTTGGTTTGCTTGGTTGTCCTATCTGACCGCTCCCTTCAAGTTTCTTTCAATGGTAATTCCTACTCTCCCACTCTCCTCCCTGTTGGTGTTCCCCAAGGGTCAGTCCTTGGACCTTTTCTCTTTTCTCTGTACACCTCCTCTCTCGATTGTCTCATATCCTCCTTTGG
This sequence comes from Pyxicephalus adspersus, assembly GCF_032062135.1. Lineage (NCBI taxonomy): Eukaryota > Metazoa > Chordata > Amphibia > Anura > Pyxicephalidae > Pyxicephalus > Pyxicephalus adspersus. The sequence continues at coordinate 58,822,767 of NC_092860.1, forward strand.
CGTACAGTACTATCTGTATGCTGATGACATTCAAATCTATCTGTCCACCCCTGATCTGTCTCCCCCAGTCCTGGAAAAGGTCTCATGCTGCCTGTCAGCCATCTCATCATGGATGTCTGACCGATTCCTAAAACTCAACCTTGGTTAAACAGAACTTATCTCCCCCTCACATATTTCTAACTGTTAACACTGTTATTGGCCCCTACCCTCAGATACGTTGTTTTGGCATCACCTTTGATTCTGCCCTCTCATTTACCCCCTGATATTCAGAACATTTCCAAGTCCTGTCACATTCACCTACGCAACATCCCCAAAATCCCTACCTGTCCCAAGAGACCACCAAACTCTTATCTCTTGTCTGGACTACTGTAATATTCTCCTCTCTGGTATTCCACTAACCCGACTCTCTCCTCTACAATCTACTTTGAACACTGCAGCCAGACTCCTCCATCCTTCCTACCGCTCCTCTTCTGCTGCATCTCTTTGCAGTTCTCTTCACTGGCTTCCATTTCACCTTAGAATCAAATTCAAACTCCTATGCTTTGACTAAAAATCCCTCCATAATTCTTGTCTCACTTACCTTGACCTGGTAAAAAAATACTCCCCCAGCCGCTCTCTCCGCTCCTCTGATGACCTACTACTGACTTCCTCACAACTGACTTCCTCACTCATAACCTCATCACACGTACTGCTCCAAGACTTTTCTAGAGCTATCCCAACTGTCTGGAATAGTCTTGCTCGTCCTATGCGGCTTGCTCCCACTTTCTGCTCATTTAAAAGAGCACTCAAAGCCCACTTTTTCAGACTTGCCTACCCATCTTCTTCTGTTCTTGGAAACCCCCACTACTTCCCACCACTACATATCTCACCTCCTGTTGTGTATTAATTCCCCCACCTACTAGATTGTAAGCTCTTAGGGGCAGGGTCTTCTCCTCCTGTGTCAGTGTCTGTGTTCGTCTGTAATTTGCAACCCCTATTAAATGTACAGTGCTGCATTATATGTTGGCACTATATTCATCCTGTTCTATAATAATAATAAATACAGAATGGTATGATTTGTATATATAAAGATTAATAATAAATAGGTTTCTAAATACAGCTTAGAGGTCAATCAGGGGACACTCCACTAGCATTATTTGGGTTATATGACACCTAGAGACAAAAACTCCAACTTTTACAATGTGTGTTGTAAGCAACAGGGTCTGGATGAATGGTGGTTGTCAGATCAAGAAATATCTAAAAAGGGGAAGTTTATGACCCTGGTCTGTTATACTTCAAACAAAAATCCTAAAAAAAGGACAATTTTACATTTAATGGGAGATCAGAAATTATTAATGTTATCCTCAATATCACAGTAATAATTTTAAACTTTCTTTTAACCTGAACAGGATGATGTGCGTTTGGTCATTGCAAGACAGTTCCATTTTAGTAAGCTGGGTGCAGATCCCTGAAGATTGTCATGGAATTTTTAAAACTGTATATTGCATATTTTTTTAAAAATGTTTTTTATGTCTAATTTATTTAATAAAATACTTAAATGTAAATAAATTGTAAAGTATTATAGCTAAATTAGGATGGTAGCGATGGGCTTTTTGAAGATCTAAACAATCCTTTCATTTTGCTTACATTGCAATTTATAAACCTTTATTAGCTACATTATGATGTTTTTACATATATTTTTTAAGAACTGAAAATGCTTGCAGGGAAATCAAAGCTGGTAGTAGTTAGAAGTGCCCAAAGTAAAAATTCATTACATTTTCAATCCCAGTTTTCTCTTTCATGTCTCTTATCAGGACTGCTTCAAGTGAATAGTGGGTCCAGTGGCATTTATTCCTTTGTCATTTAGTAAAATTTTAAACCAGTTCTGCAAAGGAGGGCTGTTTATTCTTGCTACAAAAAGTGTAACATATTTTCTGGCAGTCAAAAGAGTAGGCTACAGCTACACTTCTTGTTGCCCGAGGCAAACATTAGGATACCCCCTCTTCCTTAGAGGATGTGACCCCTTAATGAAGTCTGATTACGTGAGTGGCTAAACGAAATCACAATAAAAAAGAAACAGATCACTCCTGTCACAGTGAAGACTGCTGTAACTGACAAGAATGTCAGCGACCCAATTCTTCTACTCCTTCCTGGTTCAGTTTTAGGCCAGAAAATGTTTTGGCCACATTCCACAACCACAGCTGGCGGTAGATGACAGCATTAATCTCAGGATGTGATTTACCTGAACAGCTGCTGTGTTTCTGACTTACCCAATGGTCACTACTTGATGACAGAATTAAAGCATAACTAAACCGAAAACAAAAAAATTATACTTACCTTGAATCTTGCAGGTCCCTCGATGGTGCTGGTCCTTCCCGTGACGTCCTGGAATTCCTCTTCGTCCTGACGCTTCATTCTTCACTTTTCACTCTTCTTCCTCGGTCTCCTTGGCACTGCGCAGGTGTAAGATCAGGTGACATAGCGTAAAGGGGGGAAAAAAGAGAGCTGATCTCACTGCAATCATGACTGAAAGGGGAGGTGCTGCACCCTAATTCATTTTTTTTATTGCCAAAAAAAGAAAAACACTGTCGTAGACAACCCTTTTTTCAAAAGTCAAAAAAAAAAGTTGTTTGTTTTTTTAAGTGCAACACCCTTTTTTTAAAAAAAAAAAAAAAAAGGGGGGGGGGTTCAACACTGTCATGCATCCTGGGAGGCTCTTGGCTGCTCTTTCTGTGCATGCCCAAGCATCTAAGGCAAGTGCAGAATGAGCCATTTCATTAATAGACATGCGCAGTAAGATCAGCAAGTATTTTCCCAATCTACATCACCCAATCTCGCACCTGCTCAGTGCAAGATCAGGTGAAACAGGAAGAACAACACTGAAGAAGAGAGAAGAGGGTGGCGGTGCCTGGCGCTCCTTCTGCACTGGGCTGAAGACTGATACCAGGACGACACTGGACCTGATGGAAGAAACCTCCCGACGGATATACTGATCTGTGGGATTGAGGGTAAGTGTCATTTTATTGTTTTGGGATTCTTCTGCTTTAACCACCTGAGCGTTTTACTGAGGTCTAGATTTCTGTACCAAAAGTGATCCCGCTGTTTTTCATGAAATTTTTTTTTTAAATTGTAGACCTGTAACTTACAGAAATATGTCCGAACAAGGGTTCTAGTAGATATTATGAATATAAAAAATGTTTGAAACACACAATCATGTAAAAAAAAAATACTTTTAATAAAATTAAAGCGCCGACGTCATCACGCACGCAGGGAGGAGCCGTCCGTTTTTTTTTTTTCTCTGCCGAACGGCTTCTCCCTTCAGAGATCATCCGGCGGTGGAACGAGAAGGACGTGGGACGATCAGCGGGACCAGGTAAGATGCCGGCCGGTATCTTACCGGTCCCGCTGGCACCCGACACTGGAGAGGGAGATCGACGGACGACGATGGACGGAGGACGACGCTGGAATAGGAAAACGACGCTGGATGTGCACAGCGGGACCATGGAGGTAAGGCTGTGACAAAAATACGGGCTTAACCATCCTAGCCATTTTTTTTTGCCCGTACGAAGGTTGGGCATAACGGCTAGGTGGTTAAGAGCAAGCACATCCTATTTACACCACTGAGGGATGCTCTTTAAAGTATAACTAAAGGGAAAAAATAAATAATTCGGGCAGGTTCTATTATTGCAGAAGTGACGGGCATTTTCTCTTCTGCAATAGGATAAACTTACTTGCCTGAATTTTTACACTCCCCTGTCCTTGCTCCATCACAGATGCCACTATCTTCACCCAGTTCTCTTTCAGGTTCAGGATCGTCAGACATCTTGGTTGGCCAAGAATGACAAAACTCCCAAACATAATGAATTACCACAGGAGTTAAATAATTCCTGGCAACCAGGAACGGTATGGTGAGGATACATCCTGAAACCATTACATGATCAACAGATAGCATATGTCTTTTTTGGTAGATATACATTCTTAGGTAGTATCCAATTTTGACTCAGTTGGGTATTTTTTAATATTGACAATATTAGGAGCAAAGACCAAAACACAGGAAATGTAAAATACTATAACTTGCATAACCTATTTTACCAATTAGTAACTAGCTTTATAAAATTATGCAGAAGCAGCAAATGTAAAAATTCGTACATGTTCACTTTTTTTTTAATGCTTAATAAATTAACACATAGCTATGGTCTGCCCACTGCCCATTGTTTGGCAATACATGCTTTGAGCACCACTGCTTGTTCTTTCTTCTGTATTTTGCCAAATTCAAATATTAGGAGGTATGGTAATGTATCTGAGGGAAAAAGTTTTTCATGCCTGTGGCTGACATGCACTAGGCTCCTCCGCATCAATTCCCCAGATATGTGGACAGAGTTTGTTTGCAACTTACCTAGTTATGCATTCCCTTTGAACTTATATTAGACCCCAAATGTTTTTTTTGTTTTTTTTGAATGCTTCACGTAGAGATCATCCTGTCAGATTTATCAACATTAACACAGAGTCTGTTTTTTCTCTCCTTTTGGATGCTGGTAAAAGTCAGACACCCCAGCATCAGCATCTAAATATGCAGCATTACACACTTCCAGTGTTACAGACAGGGTGGCCATTGTGGCCTACAATACTGAAAGGATCATGACAATTCAGTGGGGATTGTGCTCCTAATTCCCATGTTGCTGTTAAAAAAACTAGATGACCATCCTCTAGCCCTAAAAGCTTACAACAGGCTATAGGGAAATTAATATTTTAGTAAAATGCTGTGCAGAGGATATAGATGGTAGGGGTAAGTAAATAGCTGCCACAGAAAACATTTAGTATTCCATATCTTAGGGTATGTTAAGGAAGCAAGTTATATTTTGATTTTAGGTGAATGAACTGTATAATAATACATTGATGAGTATTATTGAGTATACAAAAACATTGATGCATTAGCAATAAATGCAGTTATGGAAACAATATTTTGACCAAAATTTTAATTTTGGGTACTAAATTGGGGTTGTCCAGCTGGTGGCCTTGAGAGCTGGAAAGTCAGTGGTGCAATGCACTCTGCTTTCTGGGAACCAGTACTGCCTGTTAGATGGACTGATCTGTCCAGCAGGGGTAATATATTCACAGTCCAAACTGATGTGAGATAGAAGTATTGCTCTGAGGGTGTTTTTAGGTAAAAACACTAAGTGGGAAAAATAATTACTGAACACCAAGAAATTCAAGAGTTGGGGAGGGTTACTATTGACACTGAACAGGAATAACATGATTGAGAGAATTTATTATTACTGCTGCAGAGCACCAAACAAAATATTACTGGCTCTGCACACCAAATAAAGAAAGGTTAGTGGTGAAAGTATCATTATTGCCTCTGAATTTCAGTAAAATAGAAGTTATTATTGATCACAATGATTGATACTAGTGAAAGGGTGTTTTAATATTGCTGCTCTGGTAACTCACTGTTTCTCTGTGTTTTCCCAATAGAAGGGGTTAATAATGTGGGCATTTATTACTGCTCACATATATTCTGTCACTGTCACCAGAAAAGAGAGGTTTAATATTGCTGCCCTTTTGTCAGTGGCAGCACTTTGGTATAGTACAGCTTCATATATGAAGCAGCAGTATGTAGGTGAACAAAGGGGCCCCAACAGATCAACTGTTTTGGAAGCGAGTTATGCTTTTAAGCAGATTAGAAACAGAATCTTCAGGGGAGTGTGTAAATAGATCTTGCAGTCAGGTTCATTCAGTAAGGAAGAGTTTTTTCACAAGGTCAAGCATAACTGTAGTAGAGGCCTTGGTTAACAAGGCATGGGAACCGACGTACCCAGATGGATCAGAGAAGACACTAAAGATAATCTGGATCCTATGATTCTAGGATTGACCAGGTTGTACTGTAGGACCGGGCACCTTTGAAAGGTAGTAGGCAATCAGTTTTAGAGCCTGTAAAAGAGTTGGGGGGCATCTGATGAAGCAGGGCTGTACTCACAAAAGCAGAAATTGTGCATCTAAATAACAGTAACTTGACCTAAAGTTGAGGTTTTAAGGTAGGGTGTCAGGTACTTGTGAAAACCAACAGCTGGTAGCAAGTGAGAGTTACAGTAGAGGGCTGGAGGTAACCAAGGCCACTGTAGTTGGGCAATAGAAGAATGGAGTAGTAGTGCTTAGTGATGGTCGAATAGGTCGCTATTCGATTGGACCGCTATTCAGCCGAATAATGCATAATTATTCGGGTGGTCAAATGCCGAATTCGAACTCCATTAAAGTCAATGGGGGGAAAATATGGGTTGTTATTCGGGTTGGTGGAGAGCTTCTACAGCCTATAAATACATTTAAAAAGACATGTCAAGACTCTCCCATCTCTGCACAACACTGTACAAGTAAAAATAAAATAAGGAAGGCTTTTTTCTGTTGCTGGCAAGGCCATTTTATGGGGCGGCCAAGGGAACATACCGGATTTTACACGGTATCCGAATACAGCCAGAGAGGGACATGAGGGGGTTCCACTGCTGCCACCTGCCCACTGCCCAGTACCCAGCTCTAGATGCCAGACTAGACTCAAGCTCAACAGGGTCTTCTTGCCCCATTGATTCAGCCAATCCCGTTTCCTTTCATGTGGTTTCGCTACATAGTTGGTACGGATTGGAATCTCGTTGATCCATTCATGTCTCCGATAGCTACAGCTTTGGCACTGTCCATATCGGTGATGGCCTCAACCTCTAATGCCGTCCTTGCTCCTTCTCAGGTCCCAACGCCACCTCCTCATGCTGTAACTGATGCCACCTGCACAGTTCCGAACTCTGGATGCCAGTTACCAATGCGGTCCCCGCTCCGTCTCAGAGCCTCTTCCTGCTCATCCTATACTTCCGATGAGCCAGCTGATTTGAGTGGGTGGCATTTTTAACCCTGGAGAGCAGGTTGAACCATAAGTGGAAGTGCATGTCAATCACATACAGTGGGTGGAAATCTGCCAGTGTGGCCCTGTCCAAGTTCCATTCTATGATGTCCCAGCGCACATTAGGAATGTGGTACTCTAGAACGTCACCAGCTTTGAATCCAACAGACATGGACGTGTTTCATGTCGCCAGACATTTGTGGCTGCTCAGAACCTTGGTGAGCCTAATATACAGGTGGTCCAGGTTGGTTTATCAAACTGGCTCCAAAAGGCCGCTGCTTCCTTGTACTGTATTGGTGCAGTCCTGAAAACTACTGTACTCAGTTTGAGTGTTTCACCGATAGATAGATAGATAGATAGTTACATACATGCAGCCAGAGTCAGGGTACCCTCCCTGAATGCATGCACAGTATAACACTTGTACTGAAAGACAGACACACAGACGCAGTGTATACTGCAGTATATAGTTTGTATACTGTGCTGCATATTACAAGCGTCACCACTGAAGGAAAGTGCTGCATACAACACACACACCGCACTTGCATTTTTGGTGTCAACCCCCCTCCAATAAAAAAATACACTTACTATACATATTTACACTTTGTGAAGCATATTAGCTACAAGGTAAAAAAAGATATTGTTTGGCTACATGCACCACTCAAATTGCTGGCAGCTGCACGGGTAACTTTGGTGGCAGAAGGAGGAAAGGCAGCGCAGGAAGATGGAGCAGTTTGAGCTTGCTTTTTGGGCGGAGGTGGTCGCACAGAGCTCTGTGCTATCACCAGGTGTTCCCGCCAGGTTACCGGGTGGTGGCTTTTTAAATGGCTGCTCATGTAACTTGTTCCAAGTTTGTTTTGGTTTTTGCCTCGTTTCAAGTGTTGAGCACACAGTTTGTAGATGACCAGTGTTGTCATCATCATCACTATGGACATTAAAAAATGCCCACACGGGCGAACATCCAACTGGGCTGAAAGGTGCTCTGGAGCTGGTGGTCGTGGTGGCGGTCGCGGTTGTTGAGGCATAGCTGTGGTGACAGGCAGCTTCCGACGATGAATGACTATGACTTGCCTACTATGACTTGAGGCAAAAACCAAAACAAACTTGGAACAAGTTGCATGAGCACCCATTTAAAAAGCCACCACCCGGTAACCTGGCGGGAACACCTGGTGAAAGCACAGAGATCTGTGCGACCACCTCGGCCCAAGAAGCAAGCTCAAACTGCTCGATCTTCCTCCGCTGCCTTTCCTCCTTCTGCCACCAAAGTTACCCATGCTGGTGCCAGGAATTTGAGTGTGGCATGTAGGCGATCATTACCTTTTTCAGGTTGCACTAGTGTTGAGCAGCAGCTCCAACACAGATCGGCTGCTGTCTGTGGTGTTGCTAGCAGTCAGAACCAGGCATCATTGCCATCCCCCACAACTTCTACCCCATCATCCAATGTTTCTGTGGTTAGCATTAGCAGCATCCAACCTTCCATCCCTCAGATGCTGGAGCGCAAGAGGAAATATGTCCCAAATGACCCCAAAACAAAGCTGATCAATGCGGCATTTGCACAGCTGATAGCATCAGAGCTCCTCCCTTACCGGCTGGTGGACTCCAGTGTGTTCTGTTACGCATTTCTCTGCAGGAACCCATAATACGTTATGCCTAAGCGACAGTATTTTGCACAAAAATGTGTTCCTGCTTTACATTGGTTGCTGGAGCAAGCATGGACTGGGAAGATATATTTCCTATACAGCTTACTGGGTAACTTTGGTGGCAACAGGGGAAGATGCAGGTGCAGCAAGGCCTGCATACCTACCTCTGCCCAGAGCACATCGCCATGCAATTTCCACCTCAACCTCCACTTGAATCTTGTGCATCAACCTCTTCCTCCAGGGACACTTTGCCGTGGAGACCTAGCACCAGCACCTCCCATTCGGCAGCATCTGTTCAGTGCCAGCACCAACCTGCAGTTTGCTATTTCGGTGCACAATTCCGACGTTGCCACGCAGTCCTGAAGTTACGAAGCCTGGGTTCCCTCAGCCACACGGGCGCAGCCATTCTAAGTGCATTGCGGGAGCAGGAGGAGAAATGGCTAACTCCCAACGGACTTCACCCAGGCAAGGTCATGTGTGACAATGGGGCCAATCTGCTGGCAGCCCTCCGTGGGAAAGTCACGCACGTACCTTGCCTGGCTCACGTCATGAACCTTATAGTACAGCGCTTCTTTAGGAATTACCCAGGCCTCCAGTCGCTGTTGCTGAAGGTAAGAAAGTTGTCTGCGCATTTCCGCCGGTCGTACACAGCCAGTGCCATATTGGTGGATTCACAGCGAAATCTGAACCTGCCAGTGCACCAGTCAATTTGTGATGTGGCTGCACTTTGGAATTCCACCTTTTACATGCTGCAGCGGTTGGCTGATCAACAGAAAGCTGTGGTGGATTACGTGGCAGAGTCTGTTCATTTGAGACGTATACCTACACTACCTTTCTTCAGCCCTGCGGTGTGGCTGCAAATGTAGGACTTGTGCACTGTATTGTCACCTTTTGAAGAGGCCACCAGGATGATCAACAGAGATCAGGCCTGTGTCAGTGACACCATCCCCATCATATGTCTGATGGAACAGATGATGGTGGATCTCGGACACGACACAGAGCGGACGCTGCATCAAGAGACGTTTCAAACATCATCTCAGACATGCGTGCCTACTAGACATAGTGCACCACAAATTCAGGAATAGGAGGTGGAAGAGGATGAGGAGGACATTGCAGTCATGGGAGAAGGGGAGGAAGGGGCAGAGGTGGATATTGAGGGTACATGGCATCCATCCACCCAAACACAAGGCGGAATGTTCCGTGGATGGCAAGACCAGGCGGAGGATGAGGAGGATGACCCTGTGCTGCTGTTCAACCCACAGGAGTCTGGGTACAGAATTACCTCACCTGTGGGTAGTTTAAGCCACATGACAGGCTTCATGCAAGAGTGCAAAGCCAAAGATACACACATTGAACACATTAAAACTAAGACTGACAACTAATGGATTGCTACATTACTGGATCCACGTTACAAACCTGAGATACAACAACTCATCTTGCCCCAATACAGGGGAACTAAAATGAAGCACTACCAAGAAGTGCTTGTAAGGGACTTGTGCTCAGCCTTTCCAGCTGCCAGCAGCAGCAGGGATCCCCATGGCAGCTCCACCAGCCATGGAAGCCAAACAACTGATTTAAGCAGCGGTACAGGTTGGCATGAGCGGCAGAGGGACTCTAAACCAAACTATGCAGTCTTTTTTTCAGTAGAAGCAAGCTGCCAGTCATACAGCAATTGCCAATGACACCGAGCAGCGGTAGTCAGTCATGGTTGTTATGCACGCGGGTGTGGACCCACTGTGCCACTGACTGGGTATGCTCCGGAGGGGCATAACTAAGCAGCTACCTGGTCTTCACTAGAGCCTCTGATAGTGAGGATAGGCTTGGGCCGCAGGGTAGCTGCCAGGTGCCACTCCAGAGCAACCCCCAGGTCAGTGGCAGCTGACCAGAAGGGTCAGGGTATTTGGGGCAAGCACTGAGGGGCTTGCGTGGCCAAAAGGGTGATGATGGCAATCAGACAAAGTCCAGAAACAAGATCCGAGGTCAGGGTCAGGTGGCAATCAGGCAAAGGTCCAAAAACGTAATCCGAGGCCAGGGTCAGGCAGCAAACAGGCAAAGTCCAAGGGCAAGTAAACAAGGTCCGGTACACAGTAAAGCAAACAGAGGAAACACCTTTGCACTAGGAGTTACACAGGGTAAAACCTTGAGATTGCTCAGGCAACTTCCTGTAGTAGAAGGTGCTTTAAATACCTGCAGAGATCCAGCCATAGGTTGTAGAAACAGAGGGCGTGTATGTGTTACCTCATAGATTGAGAGACACACCCACGCCAGCTCAAACACCAGAGCAAGTCTCCAGCAGGGAGGAAACTCTGGCATGGAAAACAGGTAGTGGGGTTACTCTACGTGAAAGTTCCTTTTACATTTTCAACTGAACAATTAGCCCACTAGCGGTATTCCTGAGTGTGACTCGGGGTAGATTTTACCTGCAAAAAACGGTAATCCCAAGTCACACTCGGGGTTGCATAAAACATTAAAAAAAAAAACATAACTTGTTCCATTCTACTCCCCCGGCATCCTGCTTTCTTCTTTCTTTGATCTTCAGTCGGCAGAGACGTTCTCTGGGGATTACCGGTGAAGTCGGTGCAGGCAGGAGAAGGAGCGGGAAATTCAAATAATTTTTTATTGGATTCAATACAAAATAGCTGTATTGAGTCCAATAAAAATAAATCTTTAAATATTATATATATAATTATTATGATATATATATATATAATTACTATTATAATACTATATAAATATTATACATGCTACTGTACAGTTATATTACAGGTTTAACTTGTTTTTTAAACAGATTTGTGTGATTTTTTTTATTTAAAGTTGATTATTACATTTATTAAATATTGAAAATATTATAGTGAGTTATGCATAAGAATTAAAGGCCTGCAATGTAAAATGAATTTCCATGCAAAAAACGCTTTTTGTGTGGAAATATAGACAGGATTAGAATGGTGGTGTGGGGGGGGGGGTTAATAAATACAAAGTATCAGTAATCTGTGCCACTTATATTTGATTGGAGAATAGCAAATTAAAAAAAAAAAAATAAAAGACAAACAAGAATTCATTTATGTGATTTTTTTACTTTAATGTTATATTGACAAGCTTATTGCTGGATGTTTAACATTTTAACATATTCTATTTTGTGTCAGCCATGATCAAAAGTCCTTTTGTTTAATCATCTGGCCAAAAATTAAAGTCACTGGCTGGAAATGATTGCGTCTCCCATTCTGTGACACATTTCCTGACAAATAATTATAAGCCTGCCCACCACGACAAGGTAGACTCTTAAGGGCAGGACCTACTCTAATCTACACTGCGCTACCCTACTTGATGTTAGTCATCACTCATCTAATGTTGGATGTGTGTTCATATTAGACCTTATCTAATAACTAGATTGTGTTTAGATGTAAGTGTGTATGCATTTGTGTGCATTGGGTTTTTGGGAGTGCTTTGATGTGTGTATATTTATGTGTTATCTACTCTATGCTATTTTTTTTTTTTTTCATTTTTTCCTAAAAAGGGGGGGCTGTCTTATTTGATGGCCCTGCCTTATCATCGGGGAAACACGGTATCAGCAAAATCTTTGTCAGGAGTGGGAATATATAGGCCTAAGGCTGCCTGTGTGGCATGCAGTGACAGACAGCCAATCGGCTGTCTGCCACAACAAAGATGGAGGGGGCATCCCTGCTGTAATTGGAGGGCATGGGGGAGTTGCCCACCCTGCCTAGTTTTTTGAGTGCATTGTGGGAGGGCCGAATTCGGGTAGTCGAATGCAGCAAAATTCGGGTCAAACATAGGGACGACTCGAATTCGAACAACAACACTAGTAGTGCTCATTACTGTATGGCAAATGTATTTGTACCCCACACAGCAGATGCCTGGAGCACACTGCCCCACATTATTAACCCCTTCTGTTGGGAAAACGCAGAGAAACAGTGAATTTAAGGGTTTCAAGCAGCAATGCTATAGACCTAACAAGAACTTCACAAAGAATTTGTTTCTAGAACTTGTCCTGGAAAGCACAGTATACAAAACCCATTGCTAATGGTTTTGCAACATCCAGCCCAGTCAATTCATAACTGTGGATAGACTGTGCTTCATATTGAAGAGAATGGAAAAAAATGTTGAGGTACACAATTAAAAAAGGTTAGTTTTTGCACAGCAGAGTTGAGAATATGTTCTCTCTCCTTTTAGGACAAAAAGAAAAAAACAAGCTATGCTGGTAGAAAAGAAGAATTATCCTGATCTGTCTGGCTGTAGGAGGATTATATCTCCTACAATTTGTTGTCTTCCACTCCAACATTAAAGTAAAAAGAAAGAAAACACAATTTTTTTTTTAAACATATTTTGGCATCTGCCAGCCCTTAATACATTTAGTTAGCTAATTATTGTAGAAGTTCCAGAATTATTTTTTTTATCATACATTTTGTTACCGTAACCACGAATGGAAAATTGCTCTAAAGAGCGGTTTAAGATATTGACAGACCACAGGGCAGAAGTTGCTTTACTTTATTGAACACAAATGAGGAAGAGACTTTATAGAACATGTATTTTACTCTCTTTCAGACCTTTAATTTTGGTCTCCTGGTATGTAGACTTTCATATAGCACTTGTATCATGACCCAAACATCAAATGTTGTGCATTGCATTATTGTGTAAAACTTCCAAGAAAACTGATATGCAGCAATTTTTCCTAATGCAGTGCACTGAAATGCATGGTAGTGTGTTAAAATGTGTTGTGTACACTGCTATGCACATGCATTCAGACTGTGTTGGTTTAACATGTGTGAAGAAAAAAAAAAAAAAAAAAAAAAAAAAAAAAAACATGGTAACAGTAAGAAATCTATGTTATCACACTCAACTTCAGCAAGAAAATTTTGTTTTAACCATTAGGGGCCCATTATGGTGTATTTTTAGCCAATTTAAAATGAAACTTGTGTTATGATCGATTGGCAGCCCATTTAAAATTAAAAAGATGTTTATGAAACATTTTGTGCTGAAGTGTAAATAGCCTCCAAAGGTTCGGCGACTGGAACGTGGTGACCTACTGTGTTTCAACTGTAGCACAGAATTCAGGTCCATTGATAGGACTGTGTATATCTCAGAATATGTCAGAACTATCTAGTCAGACTTTCAAATTCTTTGACAGGTGAAATGGCTGCCTTGTATGTATTTCACCCACATTAGCCATTTCTCACAAAAAGTCACAAGTTATATAAAATAAACTGGAACCAAAATATTTATGTTGTAAATGTATGCATGTTTTAATAAAATAATCTTAAACTGATGATGCTCCCTGTCACTTGCAGAAGATTTAGGGCTTTATCTCATCTTCCTTCTCAGTAAATAGGGTGAGTCTATGCCTCTGTAGGGAAGCAGCTTCCTCATTCCTGCTATGGTGACATTTCCAGGCCAGATATGGGTGACATCCTAGAAAGGGAGAATCTGTACACATGTATTCTTCTTAACATCCAGAAAGATAAAGAAATAAGGCAGACTAAGAACACAATGCCTCCTGGAATCAAGGATATCATAATGGCAAAACTTTTCCAAGTTTCTTTGGATTTACTGGCACGATCTATCTTTGGATAAAAAGACTGTGAGCAGGTATGTTCTTCATGATTGAATGACGAAAAAAGGGGACAGGCGGTGCAATTATTAGCAGATGGCCCTATGCAGGTATAGCACGAATGGTGACAAGGTGCACAGACATGAGCAGTGTGAGAAATTACAGGCAATTTTCCAGTTGTCTTAACAGGCTGTACTATCTTGAAATATTTTGCAGGGCAGTAAAAAATGCAAAGGTGCCCGAAAGCATTAAATGGCATCTCACATTCTAGGAAGAAAACAAAATAGATCCCACTGTAAACATAATATTAAGGACATACTTTATAAGCAACTGTACATATATATCTAAGCAAAAAGCATTGTTATGCTATAGAATAAAATTACAAAGACTAGCAAGGCAGGAATCAATCTGTTCTGTGATTATTGCCACTAAATTAATACCACTCCTAAGTGTAACAGATAAGTCCTGCCCTTTTTTAGATTGTGACTAGCCAAAAGATAAGTATAAAAGCCAGGCATCCAGAATTTTCAGTTGAGGAACAACAGATAAACCCATATCTCTAGACAGGGTTTCAAGTTCAAGTTTATTCAGATTTACAACATTAACTCTGATTCAGCTCTTTAAAAACGGAACTTCAAGCTTCAGATGTCCCCTTTTCTTCCCTCTGCCTCTGTGGTCTCATAGACAATATTTTAGAGTGGCCATTTTTAATACAGAAACATAAAAACTTGCCAAGATTTGATCTTTAAAGCATAACTGACCAAACCCATATAAGTCAAAATATGTCTTTATTACGAAATTGACTATTTTTTTAATGCAGCATTGGGTATTATTATGAAATATTGAGATACATACCCTGGCATGTTCCATTGAGGTCACGAGTCACACAGTCTCCTAACACAGGCTCAAATATCTTTCTGTCCATTAGGTTTTCATCAGTGCCATATAGAATCAGTGTGAAACTGTTTAGGAAGCCTAAAATATATAAAATGCAAAAGTACCATACATATGTAACTTCATAGTAAACTTTTAGTATTTTTCCCCATGTATGGGGCATTCTTTCCTTTCACTCTTGCTAAAATGGTTTTAGTAGATGTTTCTTGAAAACTATTTTAGTTAACTATTTAAGTATTTCTTTACAATAAAAAAATCCAAAGGCTTATTTTTCCAACTGACTAGGGCAAAGTGATATTCATGAAATGCATTAAATCATGGGTAAGAAAAAGGCAATCTAAATAACTAAAAGTACCTTTGCTTGCACACATGATTGAATGTCTGAAGTGAACACAGTTTCGCCTTTATAAGTAAGCCAATTTGCTTAGAAGCAATTTACCTCCCTTCTTTGGTTAACATCTCACAGTAGCTGTTGAGCAGTGTTGCACTTTTTTATAATTCAATAAAAACTATGCAAACATAAGGGAGGGAAGTGATTTTACCAGCTAATAGGAACATATAAAAAGCAAAGAATAAAAAAAGTAAATATATAAACTTCTCAAACCTATAAACCTACATCTAAATCCACAAAAAATAGTATTATGTTGGTAATATGAATGAGCATATCTAATAAAAAAGTTAAATATAAGAATATCCACTATTTTACAACAAAAGCCAATGTGCACACCATTGTTCCAGTAGTTTCCTTTGTTCACCAGCTCTAGCGTCCACATGCCCTGTGGGTTCTCATCCCAACTGCGAATGCTCATGAAAGTCCATTTGCTATACCCTTCAGAGCTCAGGTCATATGGTCTGTGAAGACAATCAAACATTAGGGACATTAAACTATGACAGTACAATTCTTCAAGGTATATTCTCACCTCACAGATACTAATACAGAACGTGTTCCCAATGGACTGGTGAGGTAAATTTCAAGGTCACCCCTCCGGGTATAACTGAGGGATATTTGGGCCTGGATATGTTCTAAGGACAGAATGTAGTTAGGAAGTCCAGCGCAGGCACTAATGTTTTGGCTTATAATAAGACCAGAAGAAAATTTCCTGTGTGGGATTCAAAAAGAGAAAAATTAAACACCATTTAAAGTCTAGCAGGCAGCAAGGGATGTTAGATTAAAGTTAAAATTCTTTGTTCTGCATGCTCATTCTAGGTCTGTGGTCTTATCACAGATATGAAACAAAACTATTTTATTTAAAGCATAACCATGCTTGTGGAATGAAAATTTGTTATCAGACAGAATCTTTAAAACATGCTCACCTGCCCATTTGCTACCTAAAAAAAAAAAAAATTAATCCCACAGGGCTGCCAGGACTGAATGAAGTTACATCATTCTGGCCTGGTCAATCAGGATAGTCGAGAATCTGGAACACGGAAGGTGACCGGGCGCATTCACCTGACGCTTCTGAAATAATGAATCTGCCTGGTAGCATACCTTACATGACACAAAAAATCATCTGGTACTTAGCAAGATCTAATTTTAAAAAAAATATAACTACCTATAACCCTATAACCTGTGTAAAAAACACAGAACAGATTCCACAGTGCCATTACTTATTTCACTAAAATATGCCACAAATAGAGAGACCATGTGTTAAAAACATAGTACACCCTATGATTCAATAGCTTGTGAAACCACTTTTAAAAGCAATACCTTAGGTAATTGTTTTCTGTATGACTAATTACAGCCTCAGGTTTTTTTATGAAATCCCAAACTTTGCACATCTATATTGGGGGATTTTCGGTCCTTTTTTTTGCAAATCCTCAAGCACAGTCAGGTTGAACAGGAACCATCAGTGGACAACCATTTTTAGGACTGAAGATGTTCGATAGGGTTCAAGTCAGGGCTCTGGCTGGGCCTCTCTAGGACATTCACAGAGTTGTCCCTAACCCACTCCTGTGTTGTCTTCGCAGTGTGCTTTGGGTCATTGTTATGTTGGCATTCTGAGGACAGGATTGAACATTGTGGAACAGACTTTACCCTCCCTGGCAGTCTAATTATGTCAAAAAGCAGTACATTGTTTTGCATGGAAATTTATTTTACATTGTAGGCATATAAATCTTAGGCATAACTCACCAAAATATGTCCAATATTGAATACATTTTATATTAAACTTTAAATTAAAAAAAAACACAAAAATCTATTAAAACAAGAGTGCATAAAATACTAAAACCTGTAATATAACTGTACAGTAGCATGTATATTAAATATAATTTAATGATTACTTTGTATTGGATTCAATACAGTTATTTTGTATTGAATCCAATACAAAATTATTTGAGTTTCACGCCGCGCCTCCTGAACACTGAGGGTCTCTCTGTACTTTGCTCCATTCAGCTTTCCCTGAAACTTGACCAGTTTCCTAATCCCTTCTGTTGAAAAACACCCGTGTAACACATTCTGCCACTTCCATGCTTCACTGTTGGGATGGTTTTGGGAAAGTGATGAGCAGTATCTGGTTTCCTCCAGACATAAGGTTTAGAGGCCAAACAGTTCAATTTTGGTTTTACAATACCAGATAATCTTGTCGCACGCGGTGAGATAGTCCTTCTGGTGCTTTGTTTGCAAATTCCAAGTAGACTTTCATTTGTTGTGCAACTTAAGAGAGGTTTCTGTCTAGCCATAAAGCCCAGATCAGAGGGCTGCAATTATGGTTGTCCTTCTGAAACGTAGTCCCATCTCCACACAGGATCTCTGGAGCCCTGGTAGAGTGACCATTGGGTTTTTGGTCACCTCTCTCACCAAGGCCCTTCTCTATCAATTACTCAGTTTGGCTGGGTGACCAGCTTTTGGGAAAATCCTGGTTGTGCCAAAGTTCTTCGATTTGAGAATTATGAAGGCCACTGTGCGCTAGGCAGCCTTCACCAGCTCTGCAGGCAGTTCCTTTGACTTAGGGCTTCGATTTTGCTCTTGTATGCATTATATACAGAGGTTTGTACCTTTCGAAATGAATGTAATTTACCACTGGTGGACTCCCAGTCAAGGTGTCCAAACATCTTAGCAGCAATCAAGCGAAATAGGATGCACCTGAGGTAAATTTTAAGTGTTGTTACAAAGGGTCTAAATACTTGTAAATGTATTAACTCATTTATTTTTTTTTTTAAAACATTTCCTAAATTGTTCAAAATTTAGTTTTCACCTTTTCATTACCAAGTATAGATAAATGAGGAAAACTAAAGAATTAAAACGATTCTAGCATCAGATACTTTTGCTGCTGCAGACACAATAGAGGAAAATTCACAGTGTATTGTTGGATATTAGTTGTAAAGTATCTGTACCTGAGTTTGGCCTCTCAGGTACTGTTTCTGTAGTCCCAGTATAAATTTTTGTTACACTATACTGTCTTTTTCTATTATCAGAGGTATTTATTGCCCATACGAACACATGCTCGTGATTATGAACAATCCAGGAATCCATGGCTTTACACATAGTGGGTTTCAAAACCAAAGATGTAACTAGCTGGTTTAAAATGTTTTTTTTTTTTTTTTTTAAAGAATTTTAGAAACAATGAACTTCCATGTTTCTAGTCCACTTAATATTCACAAGTCTGTTTTACAACAATCTGTGGAGAAATGTTTATTTTGTTGTTCATTCTTTACAATTGTTACAGAATTTGTACCTTATTGTTGCAAATTTTAATAAAAACCAAATAAAACATAAAAATTCCCTTTTTGTTGATAGAATACCTCTGCTGAAGTTTGCTTCAAGCTCTAACTATTTTTGTAATAAAAAACATTTTCTATGGTTAGGTTAGAAATTCTTCTATGCTGATTGGATACCATTGTTTTGATTTTAGCTTCATAATGAAAATACTGCCCTAATGGACCTTAACACACCCTTAACACCTTCAAGGGTTTCAATCATGTTCCCTGTCTTTTGTTTCTTTGAGATTGTACATATTATGTTCCTGCATATTCTCAATATGAGTAGTAGTTATAGTAGTAGAAGTACAATATAGTAAAAGCACATGATACTAACTGAGGTCTGTTTACAAAGTTGATTTCACATCTTTTCTGAGGACGCGTCATTTCCCACTTCTGTGCAAGATCCACCAGTTTTCCAGCATTTAAAAGCCCATAACCATAATGATGACTCACTAGAGAAAGAACAAACATAAAGCATAGTGCCTAAAAATATATATTTCAGACAATTCAATATTTTGTCATTTATACTTTGTACAGTATTATTTTAAATTTGTTCAGGTATTCTTTCTAACTCTTGTAATCTTGTAACCTGCTTACAAGGCAACTATAATGAAATAACTTTTGAAACACATTTCTAAATGCAAGCAGCATAAGTATTTCTTGCAATCTACTGTACAGTAGAATTCAGAGAAAGGGGGGGAAAAGCAGCAGAAAAACCAAAAACAGTCCTGCTGTGGCGCAATGAGGCTGCTAAAAGGGAGAGAGCATAGTGACAGAAAAATGCATCAGGTGTCTGCTGCCGCTTCTTTTATTGTTCAGTCAAGGGTTAGGGCCCCTAAGGAGACCTGCAAGTGAAAGTTGAATTGAAACAGAGAGAAAGATCAGGTCTCCGTTGAAAGGCAGGCCTGTGTAAATCTCAAAACTGCATATACACAAATACGAAAACCTTAGGCTGGTTAAACAGCTCTCATATATGTGTTAAGCTCGGCAATTGTCAACTTTTATGAAATGAGGGTCTCAAATGCTGCTGCTCCTCATCCAACAGAGACCCCCAACAGCAGCCACACAATCTCATGTTTTCCTGTGTTCTGTCTCAACTCATCTGTCTGAGTTCTCCAGGTTGATGGAAGGGACCAGAAGCTCTGTGGAAGGGGATAAGCAGTCAGGGGGGTTTGAGAGATGACTGTCTAGCTTCTTCCTGTGCTACATACCGTGTTTCCCCGATGATAAGGCATCCCCATCAAATAAGCCACCCCCTGATTTTTGCTCAATTAAAATAAAGCACCCCCCCCGCAAATAAGACATCCTCCGATACCTGATACTGTGTGCCTCTGTGTGACTCCTCGATTCTGGCTGCAGTGCAGAGTGAAACTGAAAGTAACTTCAAAGGACAAGCAAGCTGCTGATCCCTGCCCTAACAGAGTCTGTTACCCGGCCGTAAAAGCCAAAAAAAAGTGAGTCAGTGATCAGAAAGGGGACAATCAATGGCACATGAGTGCTCAGAAAGGGGACAATCAATGGCACATGAGTGCTCAGAAAGGGGACAATCAATGGCACATGAGTGATCAGAAAGGGGACAATCAATGGCACATGAGTGCTCAGAAAGGGGACAATCAATGGCACGAGTGATTTTCAACAATAAATGTGTACTGTAGTCTTCTTCATGGAAAAATAAGACATCCCCCTGAAAATAAGACCTAGGGCATATTTTGGCATTTCAAAAAATATAAGACAGTGCCTTATTATAGGGGAAACAGGGTAGTTACAAAGTAGGTTAGGTTAAAAAAAGACAAGTCCATCAAGTTCAACCACTGGGGAAAAAAAAACATATCCCAGCTATAAAACCCAGTGGACATTGTTGGTCCAGAGGAAGGCAAAATAAAAACCCTGATACAATTTTCTTCAACAGGGGGGAAAAAATACCTTCCTGATTCCATGAGGCAATGAGATGTTGCCTGGATCAACAGTCTCCGTTATCTTTACTTTAAAGCCTTAATACCCAGTTATAATCTGTGCTTCTAGAAAAGCATCCAGCTTTTTCTCAAAGCAATCTATACCAGTTGCTCAAACTACTTCCTGAGGGAGCCGATTCCACATTTTCAAAGACCTTACAGTGAAGAATCCCTTCCTTATCCAGAGCTTAAACTTATTTTCCTCCAGATGCAAAGAGTGCCCTCTTGTTTTTTGTAATGATCTCAAAGTGAATAATTGAGATGCAAGTTCTCTACCATTTATATATTTATACAGGGTGATCATATGCCCCTAAACAGAGATTGGATTCAGTTCAGCTAATCTCGCCTCATAGCTGAGCTCTTCCATTCCTTTTTTTAGTTTAGTTGCCCTTCTCTGCACTCTCTGCAATTCCACTATGTCCTTTTTGTGAACTGGTGCCCAAAACTGGAGTGTATATTCCACATGTGGTCTGACCAATGCTTTGTACAGGGGCAGGATTATATCTCAATCTCTACAGTCTATTCCTCTTTTGATACTTTACTAGCTTTAGATATTGCAGCTTGGTATTGCATGCGGTTATTAAGTCCATGATCTACCAGAACCCCCAGATCCTTTTCCATTTCTGACTCCCCCAATGTATTCCCCCTAGACAGTATGAGGTATGTATGATGTTGGCCCCCAAGTCCATAACTTTACATTTATCTATATTAAATGTAATTTGCCACTTGGCTGCCAAATCAAATAGTACATCCAGGTCTGCTTGTAGATTATAGACATCCTGTATAAACCTTAATTGCATTACATAGTTTGCTGTCATCTGCAAATGGTATAGTACTTTTAATCCCAAACTGTATATAATTTATAAAGATGTTAAACAGTAAAGGTCCCAACTCTGAACCCTGGGGTATACTACCAATAACCTTAGACCATTCAGAGTATGAATCATTAATTACTACCCTCATCACATCACTCTAATCACTACACTACACTACACATATCGACTGCTTTTTCACTGTCTACCTGTTTACCTACTTCCTCATAAAAAGAGAGTAAATTTGTTTAACAACTTCGGTCTTTCTTGAAGACATGCTGACTGATGCTAATAATATTTTCTAGCAGAAACTCCTGTATGTGGTTCTTTATCAAACTCTTTGGGTCCTTTCCAACTACGATAAATTAACCGGTCTTTAGTTACCTGATAATGACTTTGCTCCGTTTTTTTGACGATAGGAACCACATTGGCCTTACGCCAGTCCATTGGTACCTATGCCAGTGACTAAGGAGTCTCTTAAAATTAGAAATAATGTATTTGAAACAACTGAGCTAAGCTCTTTGAGGACACAGGGATGTAATCCATCAGGTCCTGGTGCTTTGTCAACCTTATTTTGCCCAACTGTTTCTCAATCATATCAATTTTGAGCTAATGTGACCTATTTAAGGCAGTGACATTTTCCTTTGTGTACAAAAAGCTAAAAAGTGTTTAGTAAATCTCCCTTTTCTTTATCCCCAGATACCAACCCAGAGACATCCTTTAAGTAGCCTGCATGCTCAGATATGATCTTTTTGCTAATAATATATTTTAAATATTTTGGGGTTTGCCTTACTTCCCTTTGCAATCTGTCTTTCATTTTGAAGTTTTGCAAACTTATCTTCTTTTTACGTCTTTTGTTATATTCGTTATAGTTTTCAAACGATGAAGGTGATCCTTCATTTTTAAATTTTTGGAATGCCCTTTTCTTGTTCCTTATGATTTTTTTTAACATCAGCTGTGAGCCACATAGGTTTTATTTTTAGCCCCCTAAACTTATTACCCATTGGAATAGGTTTTTTTTTTTTTTGCTTTTGTACTTTGTACTTTTGTACAGTGTGCTTTCAGACTTAAAACATTCCAATTTCTGTTCTGTGTTTTTGGAGCACAATATTGTCTCCCAGTCCAAGTCTCAGAGAGCCGCCCTTAATAATGGAAAATTTGCTCTCTTAAAATTAAATGTTTTTAACTTGTATCCTGTTTTTGCTTCCTGTTTACAGCTTACAATAAATTAAACCATATCATGGTTACTGCTACCCAGAATTTCTTTTATATGCAAATGTGTTATAAGCTTTGCATTGTTAGAAAGAACTAGGACCAGCAGAGTATCATTTCTAGTTTGGGCTTCTATAAACTGTACCATGAAATTATCTTGTATTAAATTCTCAAATGTCCTCCCTTTTGTTTTTCCTGTAGTGCCATTACTGCAGTTAATGTCAGGGTAGTTGAAATCTCACATGATTAAAACATTTCCAGTTTTTGCTGCTTTTTCTATTTGTGCTAGTAGTTGATTCTCTATTTCTTCCTTAGCACTGGGGGCCTATAGTAGACTCCAATATTTAATTGTGTATTGTGCATCCCCACATTCAACTCTACCCATAATGCCTCAACCTCATCACTTGCTCCATCAGCAATTTCTTCTTTTTCATTCACTTTCAGATCACTTCTCACATACAGACAGCACCACCCTTTCGTTTGACTCTGTCATAATGCTCTTCACTCATTAAAACTTCCAACACCCCTATTTTGTTTGCCAGACTTCTAGCATTGGTGAACAAGCTCCTTAAACAATTACTGCATTTATCAGCACTGTTTGCCAAACCCCTTTGTGCGGTATGGGAGCCTGTGAAAGAGTTTGGGCAGCTGTGCCCTGGAGTGACTGGTACTGGAAGGGATCGGAAAGCTGTGGGGCGGCCAAGTCAGTTCTACACAGGGGCCCACTGTTGGCTATGTCCTCCACTGAGTAGCACATATTATTTGGTGAAGGAAATGCTACTAAAAGTTGTCAAAGACTCAAGACAAATAAACTAGGGTATAGTCAGATACTACAATCCAATGCAATAACACATGACCAGCAACTACAACAAAAAAGCAGAAAAAAGTTAGTAAAAAAAAAAAAAAAAGAAGAAGTAAAAATATTAAACTACTCAGTTACTTTATTTTTTTTTTTCCAAAATGGCTTGAATAGGCACTATTACAGACCACTGCATGGTTAAACAGTAAATTCTAGAAAGGGTTGCAAGTTGTGCACCAGACAATTAGCTGTTTGCAATGGGATCCTCATATTGACCTACATTTTTTATATTAAAATATATATTCTATATAAAAATATAAAACATTTTTTAAATGCTTCCATTTTCAAGCTGATCCAATTAGTCTATATCAGTTTCTTGAACATTAAAAAAACTAGTAGAGAAAGAGGAAGCAACGTAAACCAGCAAGGTTTTATTATTTTATTTTTACAGAGTGAAGGAAACACACAAGACTGACCTCCAGTCATTAATTCCACTACCAGTTAAAGTGTAGTTGCTCCTCATAGTTGCCTTTAAAGCATGTCTGCTATTCTAAATTAAATATTAAAATGCTAACACCTTACACCATAAGGTGACAATGCAATTTTGTGTATTTAAAACAAATTAAAAAAAACATATTTACTTAGGGCACTGCTAAACCCAAGTGAACAATGTATGTAATCACCAACTCCTTAAGAACAAGTCAAGAAACTGTGCAAATCCCAATTTCCTATTATGTGATTTATGCACTTTTCTTCACCTGCACATATTAAAAGATCAGTGGGGTCTGCAAGAGCACTTTACCTGGTGTCCCTGGATATGATGAAACATTTTCTTTGATAAAGAGATTAGATGCTACTTTTATTACTATATGGCCGGGTTCACTTTAAGGGCTGCATTTATAAATTCACTTTCTGTCAATTCGACCTAAATTAGGCAGTTTATTAGACATAACATTTAATATTTTGACTGCTGTGCTCTTTTGGTAATTGGCCACTAGGTGGAAGAATGCGTCTTAACTTTAAAATGCATTTAAAGAGGCACTTTGAATGGCTGTGCATGATCATACATACCAGTTAATTAGTGAAAAGTACAGCTTTAAGGGTTCACATTTGTTTTAATCAAAAACATAATTCAAAAATGAAAAAAAATCTATGGTGTGATTAGACAGGATTCATATTCTCACCTTTTCTTCCAACTCCATTTACCTCCCAGTCATCAGCAACTAGATTAGCAGGACTTGATGCTCTCACCACAATGTGTTGCACATCCCTCCATGTGAGGGCAGGACTGTGTAAGGATCATAAATAAGTCACTGGATTTCTCACAAGTCATCATTTTTACATCTATTTACTGTAGTTCTTACTTTGCTTCCAGTGCAAGGGCGATTATCCCAGCAGCTAAAGGTGCCGATGCGGATGTTCCTGTGTGGTGTTCAGTGCACTGGTTACGCAGGTCAGTGGTGGTCTGCAAGAGTGGGCAATTCTTGATAACACACATATGCACACTCATACAATTGCAGAAAATGAGAGTTGGATTTACAGGTAATTTTCAGAAGTCTCCAAAAGGACAGCACCTGAGAGCCAAACTCAGAAGGCTGGGAACACAATTCCTGAAGATGTTAAAGGACAGTCACCCGTGCTAGTTATTTGCCTACAGAACTCAACTAAAAGACAAACACAAACAGCGAGGGAACATCTGTTGTGCTAGAAAACTCACGGAAATAAAATTACTGTCAAACTTGGATTTTCCCCCCCGTCACCTATCCATGAAAGCACAAGAAGGGACAAACTAGAAATTATCAAGATTAGACAAACAACATACTTTAAGACTTCCTCACAAATTCCCTTGGCACCTCTGTGTCTCCGGACATCAGAAAAAAAACTGACCCCATGGGAAAGACAGGCTGATCTAAGGATGAAGATGTCCTGGCTCTCTTCATGCATGAAGCCAAGAAGGTGGGCAAAGGTTGCACTCTCACCTTTCAAGGAGGGCAGCCAAAAAAAGAGAGAGAGTAACTGCAGCCCAAAAAGGAACAGGCAGTAAGCCACAAAACACAGCACCCCAGTGCTTTATCACTCACAACATTTCTGTACATTTGAAAACATCATGACTGTCTGGCTACACTTAAGGTCCTTTGGAATGGTGTTTGTTGCCTCCAGTAGGTAGAGTCACACTTTTTTTTTATATTATGCAGTCTTTTCCTATGCATGAACTTCCATTTAA
Source organism: Pyxicephalus adspersus (assembly GCF_032062135.1). Lineage (NCBI taxonomy): Eukaryota > Metazoa > Chordata > Amphibia > Anura > Pyxicephalidae > Pyxicephalus > Pyxicephalus adspersus. The sequence continues at coordinate 58,848,418 of NC_092860.1, forward strand.
GACAACAGATGATGTGGAAAATATTGTTTCCTACTATTCTACCTTGGTTTTAAACATATTCACCAGTGTTGGTTCGAATTCAGGTTGTCCCTATATTCGACCCGAAAATGGCAGTTCGAACTCGGGCAGACCCGACTCAAAAAACACAGAATTCAACTTTGCAAATTTGTGTTTAAAAATAAGTTTTTTTTAAAAAAAAAAAAGGCGAACTCCAGAAAAACTCTCAATGGAGTTTCTCTATTGAGAGTTCATCTGAGTTCAGTTCCCACGGTCATTGGGCTGTACTTATTATTGATAGGTACAGCCCGGGGAGCATGGGAACTCTCAATGGAGAAACTACATTGAGGAGTTCATCTGCAGTTCCACTGCATTAATTAACCTCTAGTGCCCGGGCATCGCAAACAGGAGGATTCCCAGGGATGCAAGAATGATTGAGAATTCACTGCGAGCCTGGGGCACTAGAGGTTAATTCCCTTGCAACCCTGAAGGATTCCCAGGGCTGCAAGGGAATACTCCTGTTTGCGATCCCCGGGATCGCAGCAGAACTGCAGATGAACTCAATATGAGTCAATAATATAAAGATACAACATAAACAGGTTTAACATATGCCGCAATGCTCTCTTGTGGCTCAAATAATACAGATTAGGCCTCAAAGGGCACAAAATACAACCTGTGATGTGATAGATTTTGACAGATTCAGGTTGGACCACAATAATATCTTGGGGTCCACCAAGTGTCAAATTGGCCCTAGGGGGCACTAGACATGCAGAGATAAGCTCTCTCTATATTGGCATACAATGTATTGGTTTTATTTAGAGAAATAGCCAACACTGATCTAATATCAGGATATACATGTATAGCACATTTGACTAATAATTAAACTTTCATTAATCTAGATACAAGTACCACATTTGCCAAACATTGCCAAACTATTACCCCTAAGGGAAGCGAAACGCGTCGGGTACATCAACATGAATTTATGGTTATAAAACTGTATGGCAAGTAAATGTATATGTTTGGCTAGATGCTGCATGTCTAGTGCCCCCTAGGGCCAATTTGACACTTGGTGGACCCTAGGATATTGATGTGGTCCAACATGAATCTGTCAAATCTATTACATCACAGGTTGTATTTTGTGCCCTTTAAGGCTTAACCTGTATTATTTGAGCCACAAGAGAGCATTGTGGCATATGTTGAACCTGTTCTGTATATTTATAATATTGACTGTACACCAATACAGTTCTTGTGCCATAAACCCTGCTTTCCTTTCCTTTTTCTATTATTTGTTATTGTACATAAGGGTTGGCACTCAGTTCTCTGAAGAACACAGAATAACTAAGATCACCACCATCACCCATTGCTCTAGTTCTGATATCGGAGGGCCCTAATAAGAGAGATTTGTCTTTACTTTTTTTCCTGAAAATGAACATGTGTTACAGGACAGTAGGGGAACTATCTAACACCAGTTTAAAACAAATTCAATTGCTAATGATTTTTCAACAGAAAAGAAGGTAATGAAGTGGCTTTGCCAGATGGGTGGGTGTGAGGGGTGCTAGACCCATTTTCCCATTTTAGCAAAGCACAGCAGATACTTACAATCTGTCTGTCTGTCTTTTTGCCACTACTAAATGTGGTTGTGAGTATGGAAGAACACGCTTCACTGTACCATGGAACTTCTCCATTCTCTGTGGTGCTGACAACAGACAACGAGTATATACTATTGCTGTAGCCATCAGTGTTACAGTCATCATAATGCAGTCCACCATTTCCAGATGCCCAAATAAAAATGGAACCAAGTCCACCGCGACCCTAAAACAAGAGAAAACAACTGTGCTTGAATAGTGGAGTGTTAAATAATTTAAGAAAACGAGGGATATTTATTGTGCAAATGAACATGCAGTTAAAAGCTACATAAAAACGTAGCTGTACTCACGGGAATGAGATTTAAAATGTGGTACTCTTTTCAAGTATCAAAAATGTTCACTAATTTGTATTGTAGGTTCTACCATAAGAAAGGGGAACTAGACTTCTCTTAACCACCAGCAAGCAGAATGCATTTTGATAGGTCCTGTCAGCTTGATGTTTAACAACCAATGTTACAATTATAAGCAAAGATTTCTGTACCAAATCAGTGGGTCTTTTGGCTTCAGTTTTTTTAAGACCCCAAATAGCTGGTGTCATAGCTAACCACATGTATAGCACCACAGTAATTGTAGAACTAAAGAAACAGTAAAAGGGCAATACCTTTCACTGGAGAATAATAAAAGGGTCTACTATACCTATTTATTATGAATATTACTATTTATTACTATAAATTAAATTATCCTACTGTGTTTGCTGTGTTTCACCAGCATTTGAACTGAACTAGTCAGTCACATGCAAAGAAGTCTGGAGAATGTATAAACTACATTTTTACAACTACATTCCTAGTTTACATGGGCTGCAAAAATGCAGACAAGCAAATAAAAAGTTTACTATGATTTGTATAACGATGGTCATGGATGTATCAAACTAAATTTTTTACAAATAGGTATGTAAAAGTTTGTAAATGCAATATACAATATTGGCCAAAAATATTAACACCCTTGTATTTATGTCAGAAAATACACCACTTCTTCCAAAAAAATGTTGCAATTACAAATGCTTTGGTAATGCCATGTTTATTTCTTTTGTTGGCACCGGAAGAACACAAAAAAGCAGAGAAAAAAAATCTGAGACATTCCACACAAAAGGTCAAAAATGGCCTAGACAAAATTATTGGCACCCTCAGCTTAATACTTGGTAGCACACCCTACGGAAGAAAATACTGATGTTAGTCGCTTTCTGTAACAATCAAAGAGTCTTTTACATCTTTCTCCTGGAATTTTGGATCACTCTTCCTTTGCCAGCTGCTCCAGGTCTCCTTCTCTCAACTGCTGTTTATAGTTCTCTCCACAGGTGTTCTATGGGATTTAGATCTGAACTCATCGATCGCCTAGACCAGGGGTCATCAAACTTTTTTGGCCACTAGGCCATTTCAGGGTTGGGCAGGAGAACACTAGGCCAGACTCTCTATTGAGTCCTGCCCTAATGGCTCCGCCCCCCACTAGAAACACTGCCTGAAAGGCAATTCCCTCTCATCCGCAATGAATACGGAGGAGAGGAAATGTTCCCTACTTACCCCGGCCGGCGTTAACACTTCTGCTGCCAGGTTAAATAGGGAACATTCCTTCAGGGAACCACAGCAAGAGGAGGCTCAAGAGCCGCATGGGGCTCCGGTGGCTCTGGTAGTTTGTTCTGGCCTAATCCCGGCTGGCAATCCGCAGCTCTGGAGCTGCGGGTTGCCGGCCGACACTAGGCCGGATCGGCCATGGGGCGTTGGGCCGGGACAAACTACCAGCTAGGCCGTTTCTGGCCTTAAGGCCGGAGTTTGCCAACCTCTGGCCTAGACGATCAAGACTGAAAGGGGAGGTGCTTCATGCTTTTGTATTTATTTATATGTTTTTTAAAAAGGGTATTGCATTTAAAAAGATGAATAACATTTTCCTTTTACATATAAGGGTTGTCTACCCTTTTATGTAAAGCGAAAATGTTGAGTTTAGGTACGCTTTAACTGAATTATATGGGCACAGGTTTCAGAACTTTCTCTTTAATATTCAACAGATGGACAGCCACTTTCCAGAACATGGAATCTTATATATAGAGCTTCACTGTTTTTTTTTTTTGTTTTGTTTTTTTTTCTACACATAATGTGACACTTCAAAGAAAGGACACAGAAAACTAAGAATTATTAAAAAAATATTTTTTTTTATAGAACTCACATTTACAATTCCTCTATAAAAGGCCTCCATAGCTAGAATTCCTGGCCCATCCACAGTCCTCCCATCATCCTCAGGACCCCAGCTTGCGCTGTAAATGTCAATGTGCTGAGGATTCAGACTCAGTGACCGTGCTTCAATAACATCTGTGATCAATCCATCAAGCATTCGGATGCCTAGGCAATAGCCTTAGTTTAGGATAAAATAATTAAATGCATAAGAGCACCACAGAAAAAAAAATTTTCTGTACAATGAAGCTTTTAATCTCTATTACCTCCTACTCTTGCGTTGTATGCAATTCCTGCACCACAGACATTATTATTTGCTATAGCAGCCACTTCTCCAGCACAACGTGTTCCATGACTAGGAATTAGTAAAAAACAAAGAAATATTTATCTTTCAAACGGTTTGGCACACAATGGAAACAAAATTTTTTCTCACATACAAGCATATTAAAATAACATGATGAGGGATGTAATTACCTTTTTAGCAAATATGGAGAGGATACATGTAAAATGTTCTAGTTTCCAAAAATCAAATAAACCTCTTCAATAGCAAAAGCCCAGGCCCTGATGGGTAATCTCAAAGCCTAATATGCAAAATTCCTCCTGCTGTGTATACACCCTCATATGTATGTTTCTATTTTTCTAATGCATGGTGGGGAACTTTCCACAGAAGAGGTAATTGCCCATATTTCTGTTATGCCCAAAGAAGAGAAAGATAATGCACCTTACACAAACTACTGACCAATATCCCCCTTAAAAGTGGATACCAAAATTCTATCCAAATTCCTCAGCTTCAACCTCCCTTTTCCAAACATCTGACACCAAAAAAGGTATTGCACATTATTAGATTAGATATTCAGATATTCAGAGGAAAAACTCTCTGTAAAGGACTACTCAAGACAATAGGTCTTGTAATTATATTAAAACCCCACAGCCAAAGTTGCAATGAAAGGCACACTGAGCGCTGTTTTGCCATAAGAACTTAACCAGGCAAAGACGTCATCATTGTTGTGTGCCCCTTGACACCTATGACACAAAATTAGAATGAACCAAAGCACAAAGGAAATATATACAGGATCAGCACAACATGAACTGTCCACTTTTGCAGACTTTTTTTGTTCCAAGTCTCCAAATCTCACTCTTTTAAAAGGAATACGGACACTGCAGCTTTCCTTAAAGAACAAGAAGAACACCAATATAATGAATCATAGTCACATTCAGAATTATTTTACAAAGAAAGTGATAAAACAAACATTTCTTCAGAACAGAGAAAAGTTGCAATTTTCTACATTCTATAAAATGTTTGCAAGATTTTGCTTTCAACAAAAGTGGAGTTACCAGTGCATGTTTACTATGTATAGTGAATGTAAGCTCAGTCATTACTCACACATGGCTGCATCCTCAAAACCCTAGATCTGCAGCTCATAAAATTTCCAATTCCAATCAGAAAAATTGTATGCAAAATACAAAAAAAAATATAAGAAAGTATAAGGAGCTGAGCAACTTGAGGGCCAAAGAATGGTGTAACACAGTGCAAATGGTAACACAGTCACAGACAAGTCAGATGCAAGCACCTACAATGTGCATGTGAGTGTACGAACTGGATCATAGAGCAGTGGATGAAAGTAGTTTGAGCTGATGAATCACATTTTCTTTTAGGTGATGTGGGTGGCTGGTGTGTTTGGCGGCAGGAAGGACCAAGGTAAGGAAGCAGACCAACAATAGCAATGTGACTTAAAGATCTACTGCTAATGTCCTGGGGCCAGATACTGCTGGGAATTATCAAACGTCTTCAGGAGTCTGGGCTTGATGGGTCATAGATTACTTGACTAGATCTAGAAATAAGATTTGTACCATTGTAGATTCCTAAAAAAAACTTGTATAATCCCTAAAATACAGTAACTATATACTTGTTAGCTGTTGTATGCTGATGGCTGTAAAGATGAAAGTTCCATTCATTTAGATGTTGTGCAGTGGAAATGAGGAGTGAAAAAGCTCTATATCAGGCTGAAAGTAGACAAACAGAATCCAAACAAAGAATCATGCCGGTACTTCATGTGTACAACTGTTTGTTGTGCAGCAAAATCTGTAGATTAACACTAGATTCAGAATGCTACTCAAGGGACAAATGGTCTGTCTGTGTATGTATAAGCATATAAGTATTCACCTGTTTTCATTAGATGGGGTATAACGTGGCTGTGGATCAGGGTCATTATCATTGAAATCAAAACTTGCCCTTGGATCCTGACAAAAATACATTTTTTTAAGGTTAAGACCGATACTTCCATAATATCATATACAATATATATTTTATTAAACAGTTCAATACATTTAATGTTATTTTGCCATTTTAACTTGTTTCAGATATAATTAAAAATCTACAAATTTTTGATGATGCACTAATTAGAACTGCTTACAAAATTTGCTTGAAGATCTGGGTGATCTTTCTCAATGCCATCATCCAGGATAGTTACTACCACACCTCGTCCTGAGAAGCCATGACTCCATGCAGTTAACACATTCAAGTCTGGACTAATGTTATTGTTCTGTAAAGCAGAAAGTATTCTTAAATCAATTTTAACATCGTGTCTTATTCATATGGTGGGGTGGAGGAGAAAAGCAAAGCATATGTAACAGTTTTATTTTAGACACATTTACTCAAAAAAATCAATTGTATATAAGTACAAGGCCTAACACTTTGGTATATGCACAAGGTTTTTTATTTATGAAACACAACTGCAATGTAGCAGTTACTGACATCTTTTGAAATTTACTGAAAAATTACTGCTATTCTGACCCAACCATTTCAGTAGTTTCTCAGACATGTACTCACAATAATTATTATCAGCCATTCTAAATATATGAGGGGTCTATACAGAGAACTCATTTTACAAATTTTCACTTTAAGATCATTGCATAGGAAAAGGAGGCACTTTTTGTGCAAGGAGGAAAATAAAGTTTAATCTCTCCATAAGGAAGGGATTCTTAACAGTAAAATTTATAAAAATATGGAAAAGGCTACCTCAGGAAATAATAATAAACAAATAAAGAGAAGAAAGAGGGAGGTTGTAGGCTGAAAATATTGCATATATTATTTTTCAATAGTGAATAATATACAAAAAATTAAATTAAAGTGTTTGGTCCAAAGCCCAAAAATAATGTCATAGGATATGTACTGCTGAACAATACAGCAATCATTTAGCTTAGGTTTACTGTAGATGTCTTGTAACCCAACACGTTTCACCTTTTGGCTTCCTCAAGGGTATGTATAAACTGTAGTTACATAATAACAATATTAAATTGTCCACAGAATATACGCTAACAAGAATTAAGTATGAATTACAACCAAGTAGTATTTAAATGGTATAGTTGAACATGATGGTCTTTTTCAACCTGACAAACTATGTAACTATGAACACATGTAAAGAAATATACGCTGCCATATATATTCAGTTTTTATATAGATATAATTTTTACATATTTAAAATCTTCCTGTAAGTACAGTGGGACATATTACTCCTCAAAATGTAATACAGAGTTTTTAGGTTAGGAATGGAAATCACCCCAACAGAACACATAGCTTAAAGAAATCTGATGGTTCTTTTATAATTCTCTATTTTGAAATCTTAAGATAAATCCTTGGCAAAAGCTACACTAAGGTTTGTGATGGGTTTACTTTTCATAGTTTTTTAAAAAACATATTACATAGTAATGTAAAAAAAATTATAACCATTATAAACATCTGTCACCCTATAACAGTTATTAGAGGATCTTGTAATCTTGCTTCATACCATGTACCATTGTTTATGGAACAAGGGATCTGTAGGCACAACATTTATATTTCTTTTAGTCCTTTTTTTTAAAGTCTGTTGTTCATGCCACTGCACCTGAAAAAAAAATCCAAAATTTCAGGGTTATAGTGCCTGGTAATGGGCAACATGACAACTGTTGGTTTAGTAAAATCATAATGTGTACACCGTTTCTCTTTAATCAATCTATACACATGCCTGGAACATTACTGGTCCAAATATTAAAAAAAAAAAAAAAATGTTCTCGGTTTCTTTGCTTGGTACCCATACACGTACACGTAAATAAAAATAAGCCTGGAAAAGGTGACAGCAAACTATAGTGTCTGCAGGTTTTTGAGAATTTTTTTGAACCTGTAGGCATGGTCATGGAAAATGATTTATGCTTGTGAATCACAGTTTGAAATCCATATGACAAAATAAAATCTAGATGTGACACAAAATCTCTGTCTGGCCTTCCTGCCTTGAGGATGAGCCCAGTTCAGGGATTCAGTGACCTGCTGAAAGTCTATATACATGCCTGGAGCTAAAGCAATGTATAAAACAGGAATACCACCTCCTTACATGTCTAATCCAATCAAAATAGAAGACCAAGCTTTTTTTTAAAGCAGAAATTGAAAAGTTTTGCAAGATTGCCAGGGAAGGGCATAGCAAGAGACTAACAGTGTCCATCTTGTGTTTCTAAAAGACAAGCAAGACTATTGTCCCCTCCAAGTAATCAGAAAGTTCCACTAATAAAACAAAAAATAAAAAATAGGCCCAGCTTAATCAGTACAGTGGTACATGCTTCAAATCCTTTTTTCACATGTTTTTTTAACAACCTAGTGCAAGGTGCACAGACAGCTATTCAGAGAAACACTATTTTTAAGTTGCCACTAATATAAAGAGCAGTAATGCTGAAAAACTACAAGATTCGCCATTGTTGAAGACCAGGGAATATAGATAAAACAGTTTTAAACAATAGCTTGGAGGGAAGAAACATGGACTTTGGACAGGCAATGTAATTATTACAACTTCTACAGATACCTTAGCTTCCTTTTTTAGTCTGATGAGCCTGCCTCGATGAGGTGTGAAAGATTTTCTATGCACTCCGCGATGCTGCAAATGATATAAATCACTGCCAAGAATAACCTGCATAAAAGACACAGTAAAGCATAATATTTGATCACATTAGTCATTATTCTTCATATGCTTTTTGCTATGAACAAGTTTTTATCTCATAGGAAATGTTCTGGCTAATAAAATATAGTGCCATGATCACAGTCTATCAGATTTAAATTCAATACACAAACTTAAGAGATCTCAACTGTAAACTGATACATCAAGCAAGTTTGGCTATGCAATGTAATACCTTGTCTTGTCACATATCTTAGAACGTTTACCTTCTCACTGAAAGTCCTGTTCTTTTTATATGAACAATATACTTTATACAGGATAAAAAATATTATCCATATAAATAATGTGATGCCATCATTAAAAGGTACAAATGTTACAGTTAGTGGAAAAGTTGCATGAAGGCTGTTCTTTCCTTTTTAACCTTGCCCATATACAGGATCAGCTACAGGGATGCAAACTGAGCCAATCAAACTTCACTGCATATATTGCCACTACCCTGAAACTCAAACTAGGTCTAGGAGAATGACAATGTCCATCAGAGACTTCTTACATAGGTGTTTAGTTTTCAAAAGATTACTTTTAAATACAACTTCTCTCTATATAAAATCTGAACTGCCGAAATACTGTTAAAGCATTATGGTTACCAAGGTAATGTGCATGCAGTGGTGTACCACTAAGATGTATAGACCACATAAAGCATGGACACAAATACATTACACTGAGAATTAGCCTGCAGCTTTCTCAGTTTTACCACCTAGGTCAAAACTGTATTTAAATAGTTCAGCCATTGAAGTTTTTTTTAACCAGAATTCTTCTCTGAACAAAGGCAGGCTTTATAATTTTAAAGAAGATTATCTAAGTGATGCTAAAGTTCATTCCACAACATTATCTGCAGCCAGAAATTGGCAGCAACTTCCACTTTTTTTTCCAAGCTTCTAGAACTGATGCACAAAGTTCCTCTCTAAAAAGGCTGACATGGAGGCTGCTCTTTTCTTTATTTCCTTTTCCTTAGCTCATCCTATTATGAACCAATTGGTGCAGTCATGCTGATAGACAAACTAAAAATTGGTTGCTTTCATTTCATTACAGAATTTTACTTCTCTCTGTGTCAAAGCTGCAGTTTCATATGTTTCCTTTTGTGTTACTGAAATTAAAGCAAAGCTGAAGAATACTCATTTTTCCACACTTCGTAACCTGAAGCTTTTTTCGAAGCATATGATAGAATACATTTGCATATACAGGCTTTTGACATTCCTGATACACATATTTGTTATGGAACATGACTGAAGGAGTACTAAAATCAGTGCTGTTCACACAAACATTTTCAGAAGGCGGGCCACAATGACAGGCCCTGTTTCACTTAGGCCAGGTTAACTATAAATTGAATGCTTCTTTCATCAGCTAAGTGAAATAAATGTTAAAATCATAATATTAATAAGTCCAATTTAAAGACTTTTACATTTTCCCAGAGTGAAAAACATGTATTTTGAAAGCATGTTGGCATGGTTTTGAATTAATGTTATTCTTATTTTCTAAAGCTCCAACATATTACAAAGCACTACACAAAAAATAGGAGTTACAGTAGCCAAATGTGCATAACAGACAAGTACAGACACTGAAGCATAAGGGGGAGAGGAAGCTCCCCAATAACAATCTAAGAGGTGGTAGAGAACAGTAGACAATAGGAGGGGGATATGGGATGGTGGCTAATTAGAGATGAAAAAGTGGGTTTTAAGTGCTCATTTTATTGTGCAGAAATTAGGTGCAAGCCTAATAGAATGAGGAAGAAGTTCCAGAGATGTGGGCAGCTCTTGCGCAGTCATGGAGCCATGCATTGTAGGTTATAAGTAAGTCGTTATGAGTTTATTGGCAAGTGGTAAGGGCGGCTCGGGGTAATATTTGTGTATCAGAAATGTAGGTGGGACAAGGGCTTTGGATATATTTGAAAGCAAAACCTACTAGCTTAAATTCAATTCTGAGGTGAAATTTAGTATAGAGATGGCAGATTAGGAGTGGAGATAGGGATAGGTAAGTCTAGCTGCAGCATTCATGATGAATTGTAGAAGTGAGAATCTGATTAGTGGGGTCAAGAAGGGGTATATTTTTGAGATGTTGCACAAGTTGAAATGGCAGGATCTACAGGCGTTAGAAATGTGGAAAGTGAGGGAGAGTGCGGAATCAAAAGTAACACTAAGACAAGGTGCTTGTGGGGTGGCACAAATAACCATGTTATTAACATCTGAAGGAGTTTTTTTTTTAAACATTCTTTTTTTAAAGTTTTTGCGGGGTACAGAAAAAATGGGGGGGGGGGGGGGGTGATACAAAATATCACAGGATTGGAAAAAAAACAAATAAACAAGCATATACTAACATAACAACCATAAAAGTATTACAACCATATTGGTGCACACTTGTTACAACAATAACCTTAAGACAAATTATGAAAGTGCAAGTAAACAATAGAAATAAAAAACTGTAAATAAATAATAGAACAAAAAGGGTGTGTGTGTGTGTGGGGGGGGGGGGTAGAAGGAAAAGTGCACCATGTAGGGGAGTCGCTCCCAAAGGGAGAGAGTGTAGATATGAGAACCAAACAGAGAATTCAGTTAGAGGAACCAAGGTCTCTGTATTAGATAGAAAGCATAAATTGTGACCAGTAGTACCAGGTATGAGTTACTTTCCTGCCAGTGCCCCTCACAGAGGAGGTAAGATCCTCCATACGATGGATTTCATTAACTCTACCCAGTCACAATCCAATTGTGGGCGGCGCCGGATTTCGCCAGCAAGCAGCAATGACCGAGCTTTTGTATGCCTTCCTTGAAAATAAATTATGTTGAAGAAGGAAAAAAGCCGGGTCATCAGGAATATCTTTGTCTGACATCTGTTGAACAACAGTCCTAACAGTAACCCAAAAATTCCGCAAGAGAGGGCAATGCCAAAATATATGCAGCAGCGTGCCTTTCTCTGTCTGACACCGCCAACAACGGTCTGATACCTCTGGGAAAATTCGATGCAATTTCTTGGGAGTGCGGTACCATCTCGAGACCACCTTGAAGCAAGTTTCTTGGTATTTACTAGCGATGGAAGTTTTATGGGTCCAATAGAGAATATTTTCTTTCTGCTCCATAGAGAGTGAAAGACCCAAGTCAGCCTCCCAAGAACTTAGAAATGCAGGCGTGTATTCAGCAGGGGGAGTTTGCAACAGCCTATAAACTACAGATAGAGTGTGTCTAATGCCCCCCTCACCCATGCATAGTTGTTCAAAAGGAGTAAGGGACCTGCAATAAGACAGGACCGGGCGAAGATCAGACAGGAAATGGGTAATCTGCATAGTTTTCCAGAAATCCAGATGAAAGTCACCCGTAGCCTCTCTAAGTCCCCCCGGGTCAATCCATCTATTTGATCTAATAAAGTGTAGTGCCCTGCAGAGCCCGGCGGAAAGCAATTCTTTAAACCTCCCGTCCTCCATCCCAGGGGGGAAAGATGGGTTGCCCAGCACCGGAAAAAGGTGACAGGGAAGGTGAAAGATGCAAATGGTGGAAGCTCCTTACAGCCAACTCCCATGTATATCCCACCGTAGGATGAGACTTAAGATCCAGGACAGCCGAGATTGGCAGCCAAGGAAGGAGGCGCAAAGGTGTTGGGCAGAAACACTGCTCCAACAATATCGATTGCTTAAGCTTTCAGCACCAATCTAGTACCCGGGTCAGGTGGGCCGACAAATAGTACTGAAACAGATTCGGGACTCCCAGACCCCCTTCTAATTTGGACCTCATGAGTAAGGATCTGCAAAGCCTTGGGGCTTTATTTCGCCAAAAAAAGCGAAAAAGTTTGGAGGTGAGGTTACTAAAAAAGGAGCCAGGAATTTTAATGGCCAGAGTTTGAAAAAGGTATAAAAACTGAGGGAGGATATTCATTTTGACAACATTTTTGCGTCCCATCCAAGAAAAAAAGTCAGTTTATCCCACTTATCCAGATCAGAGTTCACTGTGGAAAGCAGCGGGATAAAGTTCCTGTCAAATAGCTCCGAGAGTGTTTTGGGAATTTTCGTGCCTAGGTAAGTAATCCCATTAGGTTCCCATCGGAAAGCAAACCATTTTTGGAGATGGGAGCGGGCTTCCTTAAAGCTGCGGATTTGGAATAATTAATTTTAAAGTTGGATAAGGTGTTAAAGTCATTCAGGATTGTCAGGAGAGAAGCGACAGGGTTGGTTATGACAAACAATAAATCATCTGCATAAGCCGCTACCGTCTGGACCGAGCCTCCCATGTCCAGGCCCGAGACCGTAGAGGAGGCACGAATCATGCGCAGGAGCGGTTCCAGGGATAACATGAAAATTAAAGGAGATAGAGGACAGCCCTGTCTCGTGCCGTTAGAAATGGGCAGTGAATCGGAGAGCAGTCCATTCACCCTGACCCTAGCTGTGGGCTCAGAGTAAATGGCCCGCATCCATGATAACATCCTCGGGCCCAGGCCTATGTGTGATAAAGTACACTCCATATAGAGCCAATCTACCCGATCAAAAGCCTTTTCAGCGTCCATTGACAGCAGCATAAGCGGAACACGTCTTGACTCGGCATAATAAATGCAGTTCAGTACTCTGGTCGTATTGTCCCTGGCCTCCCTGCCGGGCATGAAACCAACCTGATCAAAATGAACGAGTTTATACATGACCTTGATCAATCTGAAAGGCAAGAATTTTTGTAAAAAGTTTGAGGTCTTGATTAAGAAGGGAGATTGGTCGGTAGCTCGCACATGAGGAGGGATCCTTACCCTCTTTGGGTATGACCGTAATAGTGGCCCGCAGGGAGTCCAAGGAAAACCGGCCTCCTTCAGTAATAGAGTTAAATGCTGCTAGAAAATGAGAAGCCAAAAGAGCCTGAAAAGTTTTATAATACGTTAAAGGAAGCCCATCTGGTCCAGGGGTTTTACCTGTGGGGGTAAAACCCCCACAGGTAAAACTAAATTCCTCCACTGAGATATTAGAGACCCCTATCTCCCTCTCAGAAGGAGAAAGGGAAGGCATCTCACTTGCCAAGAGATAGTTTTGAATCGCCCATATCCTGTCTTCCGACGCCAGAGGGGAGGAAAACTTCGATATGTTATATAATGTGGATGAGTAGCGGCGAAAGGATTGGCTAGCAAACGGCTACTTTTGTTACCATGTTCATAGAACATTCTTCTGCATTTAGTCAGAGCCAGTTTCGCCCTATCCAGACAAAGTAATGAAAGTTTCTCACAGAGAACTCGGAGGTCATTACCCACTGTAGGGTCTAGTGAAGATTTATGTGAAGACTCGAGAAAGACAATACGCTGAAGAGTGTCCCCAATCTCCCTCTGGTGGGCTCGCTTAAGTCTCGTCCCATGTTTGATGAATATACCCCGTATAACTGCTTTATGGGCTTCCCATAGTAAAAGAGGGCTGGTCTCAGGAGTGGCATTGGTCTAAAAAAAATAAAAAAAAAAACGGATAATTCGGAATTGACATCTGCTAAGACCGCTGCGTCTTGGAGAAGGGATTCGTTCAGGCTCCAATTCCAAGATTTGGGGCAGGAATAGGATAGTTCAATAGAAATGGATACCGGAGCATGATCAGATAAAGTAATGGAACCAATAGAGCAAGAATGTATCCTGTGTAATTCGGGATGTGGGACCCAGAAATGATCGATCCTCGAGTATGAGCTATGTGGGGAAGAAAAGAACGTGCAATCTCTAGCCTGGGGATGCAGAACGCGCCATACGTCGAGAAGTCTTTGTTGAGATAGAACTTTTAGAATTCTACCGTTGGTTTGAGTGGAAGAAGTATGACTACCACCAAAGGTGTCTACTGCCCCCTCAGGCGAGAAATTAAAGTCACCTCCTAAGATCAGTATACCTTCTTGAAAGTTTTCCAGTTTTTCGAGCACTTCAGTTAAAAAGGAGGGGATACTGGAAGTCAGAGATGCCAGCACTCAAAGAGTGTAATAGAGGATTTGTATAGCAGATGAGGTCCCATAAGGAACAAATTTACTGATCAACCAGTGCAGAACAGCTTTTCAGTGAAGAGTATGTTGTAAAATAGGCTTAAATCCTCTTCCCTTGTTAGGATGGATATGGATGCTGATGCTCTACAATATAAGGTGCCATGTGTGCAAGATGGCCGCCGGGTTTTCAGGTTGGAATATAATGATACTTGATATCAGAGAGTCAGGTACAAAGGAAATGTAGTAAAGGATTTGTATAGCAAATTAATTCCTACAAGGCACAAATATACTGATCAACGAATGCAGGGGAGCTTTTGAATGAAGAATGTGCTGTAAAATAGGCTTAAGTCACCTTCCCTTGGTAGGATGAATGTGGATGCTCTACAAGATAAGGTGCCATGTGGACAAAATGGCCACCTGGTTTTCAAAGTACACTATGAGGATGCTGGATGTCAGAGAATTAGGCACTCAGAAAATGTAATAGAGGGTTTGTATAGCAGAGGAAGTCTCGCAAGGCACAAATGTACTGATCAACGAATACAGGAAAGTTTTTAAATGAACAGTATGTTGTAAAATAGGCTGAAATCCTCTTTTCTTGTTAGGATGGATGCGGATGCTGATGCTCTACAATACAAAGTGCCATGTGGACAAGATGGCCGCCTGGCCTTCAAATTAGAATAAGATAATACTGGATGTCAGAGAATCAGGCACTTAGGCAATGTGGTAGAGGATTTGTACAGCAAATAAATTCCACCAAGGCACAAATATACTGATCAACGAATGCAGGAGAGCTCCTTAACCACCTTGCCGTTGAGACCGACCTTCGTTCGGGCACAAAAAAATTGCAAGGATGGTTAACCCTGAGATTTTTCCCATCCTTACTTACCTGGTCCCCCTGTGCTCA